>NC_028641.1:23304370-23615254 GCF_001406875.1 Solanum pennellii | reverse complement strand
TATATATATATATATATATTACTTTTTTGGGTTAATTTTATATTTTTCCTAAATTTAATAATAAATTAAAATTTTTTGAATATTTAACCAAAAAAAAAATACTGAAATATTTGAATTTATGGTTAGAATATTTATTTTTGAATTTTTGACATTCATTTTATGTTTTTTAAACATATTTTTCCTATTTTTATTCATGTATTACCCATTTTAGAGATTTACTAAACTAAAATAAGAAAAAATTATTGAATTTCAATTTTTTATATTTATTTGTGAATTTTTGGCATTAACATTTCATTTTTTATTAATGAATTACCAAATTTTGAGATTTATCGAACAAAACTACATATTTAAAATAATGTTGAAGTTGATGAATTTAAGATTAGTATATTTATTTGTGATCTTTTGGATTAAATTTTATATTTTTTTTCAAAGTTATCTAATTATTTATTCATGAATTACTCATTTTCAAGAATTATCGAACGAAAATAAAAATTAAAAAAAATTGTAAATTTATTGAATTTAAGATTACTACATTTATTTATAAATTTTTGGCATTATTTTTATTTTTTTCATATTTTTCTATGTTTTATTAATTAATTACTCATTTTTGGGTTTAACAGAAAAATATTAAAAATAAAAAAGTTGCTGAAAACTGTTTTTTATATATAAAAAAGTTATTTGTGGAAGCCAATGTATGTTTGTACCTTATAAGGTGCATATTTAGGTTGTACGTTTTCAATAATCTTTGGAAAAAACGATGTCTACCGCAATAAGTCAGAATTTGCATCATAGTATTTAACGCCCCAAGTGGACCATGCATCCGTCATGGCATGTTGGCATCGGGCAAGAAACGTTGGTCAACGACAGGCAACATCATCAAGTCTAACATGCATGAGTCGTGGAGTGTGCGCAACGGCTGCAGGACATCGGCGTGTGCGACAGGCACCATCTGCCAAGGCCTATGTGATTTGGGCAAGAAATGTCGGCCAACTAAATGCGGCATCAGCCCTGCGACACTGGTCATGGATCAACTACATCGGTCCTCGCTTGTGCATACTGCTCCATCGACATTTGTCGTGGACTGCCTGCATCGGTCGTGGCTTGTGCACATCGCTCAGTCATTGTCGAACATGGGCTGTGTGCATCGGTTAGGGGAATTTATCCATGGTCTGAGGTATTGGTCAAGATGACATAAGTTGTGTCCTGAGTGGATTGAACTAGTGACATTGATAAACGACATAGAAGAACAGCCTACATGCATCATTTGTAGCGTGTGTGTATCGACTCGACTACACCGGTCGTGGCCTACGTGCATCAACTTGGAGACATCGTTCAATGGCAAGCAACATCATATAAGACATGCATGCATTAGATGTGGCGTGTGGGCATCAACTGGGTGACATTGGTCGTGGCCTGCATGCATTGGCCAAGTGACATCAGTCAATGACAGACTGCATCAACCAAGGTCTTAACACATCTAACGTGGTTTCTGCACATGTGGAAAGAAGCATCGGAAAACGACATTCATCATCATCCAAGGACATTCATTTATTACCTATGGCGTGTGTGAATCATTTTGGCGACATCGACGTCGGAAATAGGAGGCACCATCAACAGAGGCTTGTGTTCTTTGAGAATGTGACGTCGGCCAGTGGTAGGAACCATCTTAGCCTTCACGCTTCTTACATGGCATCTGCGCATATGGAAATTGATGCCGGCTAATTAGAACAAACATCAGCCAAGGCATGCACGCATCATTTATGTCATGTGCACATCGAGTGGGTAATTTAACTCGTTGGTTGAGTGCATCGACCAGGTGGCAACACCTATGGCCGGTGTGTATCGGCCAAGATACATCGACCAATGACAAGAAGCCACAACTAAGGATTGCACGCACCAGTCGTGGCGTGTGTGCATCGACTTGTGGACATCAATCGTAGCATACGCATAGTGGCCAGGCGACATCGGCCATTGGATGGCAAAATTACCCAAGGCCTACATGTATCAGCAATGGTATGTGTGCATCGACTGGGCAACATCGGTTTTCACTAACTAAGGCATCGTACAAGTGACATTACTCGTAGACTGTTGTATCAGTCGTGGCCTATGCATATGCTCAGGCAACATCGGGTGTGGTAGGATTGTATAGACTATGGTATGTGTACGTCCTTTAGCGGTCTTCGGGCTTGACCTTCGTTCATCGCCCTTGGCCTATAAAAAATGGTTAGCCGTCGTCTAAAAAGGGATGCTCACATTAATCGTAGCCTGTATATTGCCTAGGTGATGTTGGTCGTGGACTAACCGTATTCTGTATGGCTGTGCACATCGCTCATTCATCGTCGAGTGTGGACTGCCCATTTTTCTCTAGGATTGCAATTCATAGTCACACGACATTTGGTGGTTCCTACACTCATCGCATTTGGCCAAAACAATGGCCAGCTGACGTCGAATAGTTCCTGACCCTTGCACCTTTGTCTTGCAAAATTGTCAGCAGACGTTGAGCATAGCCTTTCCATATCGCCTTTGGCCTGTACATAACGTTCTGGCGACGTTGGACATGACCTTCCTGCATCGCCATTTATTTTGCAATAATGGTTATTCGAAGTCGGATGCATCCTTCACACAACGGTCAGCCAATGTGTGAAATGGGGTGAACCTTTCCTTTGTGGCCTGCATACATAAGTGGGGCTGCCAACACCGGACGTTGCCAGTCAACTTTGTTCATAATCTGCACTCCTCGGTGTATCTATGTCAGAGTGACCTAGACGATCGATTCTAGCCTGCACATTTAAGTCAGCGAACGTTGCATGCGCCTTACAACATCTTTTAGGGCTTGCACTTGTTAGACGAGATACGTCGTATGCAGCGACATTGATCATGGTCTAGTGAACAACATGCCGATGTTCATGCCGTACAAAAATCAAAAGAGTATGAAAAGCTCTTCCTACATAACAACATATTTATCTATTTTCCATCATTTATTCTCAACATTTCCACCTCACTTGGTTCTTTTGTACCAAAATTTCATCAAGTTTATGATTCGTATGATACTAAAAAATCCTTTATTGTAAAAATATGAAATTTATCATTATTTCACATGTTTAGAAGTATTTTCAAGGATTTTTATATTTTTCCGACTCTTATTCATTGTTTAAAATTTATTTTTATGATTTTTTTCCGTCAAATTTTAAAAATTCAAATTTATGAAATTGTAGAATTTAATGCTTTAATTATTTGTGAATCTTTTGCATTAATTTTATTATTTTTTTAGATTTTTCCTTTTTTTATTAATTGATTACCGATATTCGAGATTTGCCGAACAAAAATAAATATAAAAAAAACTGTTGAAATCGTTGAATTTTAGGTTGCTACATATATTTTAAATTTTTTGGGTTAATTTTATTTTTTTCCTATTTTTATTAATAAAATACCGTTTTTCGATATTTACCAAAAATTAAACAACAATTGTTGAAATTGTTGAATTTATTGTTACAATATTTATTTTTGAATTTTTGGCATTAATTTTATATTTTTACAAAATGTTTTTACTATTTTTATTCATGAATTACCCATTTTAAGGATTTATCGAACAAAAAAATAAATAAAATGTTAAATTTATTGAATTAAGGTTACTGTATTTATTTGTAAATTTTTGACGTTATTATTACATTTTTTCATATTCTTCGTATGGTTTATAAATCAATTACTCATTTTTGGGTTTTACCGAAAAATATTAAAAATAAAAAAAAAGTAGAAAACTATTTTTTAAATATGAAAAGTTAATTATGGAAGCTACTGTGTGTTGTACATTAGGAAGTTCATATTTAGGTTGTACATGTTCAATCTAAATCTTAGGAAAATACAATGTCTACTCTAGTAAGTAAGAATCCACACCATAGAATCAAATCCTCCAAGTCTGACATCAATCGGACATGGAATGCTGGCATCGGGCAAGCGACTTTGGCCGATGAGAAGCAGCATCAGCAAAGGCATACATGCATGAGTCGTGGCATGTGCGCATCGGCTAAAGGACATTGGCGTCGTGCGATAGGCACTTTCAGCCAAGGCCTATGTGATTTGGGTAAGAAATATCGACCAACAGAATGCGGCATTGTCCTAGCAACATTAGTCATGGATAGTCCGCATCTGTGTTGTCTTGTGCACATTGCTCCATCGATGTTTGTCGTGGATTGCCCGCATAGTTCGTGCCTTGGGTAAATTGCTCAGTCATAATAGGGTGTGGGCTATGTGCATCAGTCAGGGGAATACATCCATGGTTTGAGCGCATTGGTAAGGAGACATTAGTTGTGGCCTGTGTGCATTGGAAAAGCGACATCGACCAACGACATGCAACAACATCTTGCACACATCAATCGTAACATGTGTGCATCAACTCGACGACATCGGTAATTGCTTGCGCGCATCAACTGAACGACATCCTTCGATGCCAAGAAGCATCATATATGACATGCATCTATCAGACGTGGCGTGTCTGCATTGACTGGGCGACATAGGTCGTGGCCTGCATCCATTGTCCAACGACAATCAACATCAACCAAGGCATCCATGCATCAGTTATGGTGGGTGCGCATCGGCATGGCGACTTTGGCATCGGCTTATGGCAGACAACATCAACCAATTCCTCTGCGTTTCAGATAAATGACATCACCCATCGATAAGAAGCCTCGTTGAGGTGACATTAGTCGTGGACCATCGTATCGGCCGTTGCCTTTGAATATCCCTAAGATACCCTCTGGAATGGACCTGTCGCATTAGTTGTGGTCTTTGCATATCACTCAGTAGTTGTCAAGCTTGAACTTCCCAGATCGCCCTTGGCCTTCACATAATGGCTAGTTGGCATTACACGTGGCCTGCCCGCATCGGTTGTGGCCGGCAAAAATTCGTCTGCCAGTGATATACGTGGCCTTTAAACATCGTCCATGCCTGCACAGATCGGCCTGTCAATGTAGAACGTGTCCTCCAAGCATTTTATGTATCCTTCACACATTTCTCTGCAGATTTGTGATGTAGTCAACCAATGTCGCGCATTGCCAGCACGCAGTGCCTTTGTCCAACAAACAATGGTCAACCAACGTAGGGTGTAGCCTGCCCATATTAACTTTGGCCTGCATACAATAGTCAGCCAGTGTCAGACGTGGTGTTCTTACCTTGCCTTTGGCCTGCACACAAATGTTTGTCGATGTCAAATGTGGTCTGCCATCATCGGTAGTAGCGTGCACAGATTCATCTATTGACGTTTGATGTTGCCTTCAAGCATTTTATGAAGCCTACAAATATCGATCAATAGATTTTGGCCAACGGCATAAAGCGACAGTCAAGGCATGCATGTATTTGACGTGGCATGTGCACATTTGGCATACGAAGTCGGCCAATGGCATGAGCCTACGACCAATGCTTCCGTGCATGGACAAGCAATTTGCATATCTTGCAACTGACGTCGGCTAATGACATGCGACATAAGATAGGCATGCATGCACAGACATGACATGTGCGCATCAGGCTAACGACATCGGCCAACAACATACAACATCAGCTAAGGACTGCACACATCAGTTGTGGCATGTGTACAATGACTAATTGACATCAGTCCTAGCCTAGATACAGTGGTCCAAAGACATTGATAAATCGAAGGCAACATCATCCAAGGCCTGCACGCATCACCGCGGAATGTGTGCATCGGCTAGGAGACACCAGTCATGTATTACATGTTTTGTCTATGAGTCGTCAGCCAACGACAAGAACCATCAACCAAGTTCTTCACACATCTGACGTGGTTTGTGCACATCTTGCAACCAACATTGGACTACGACATAAAGAAATATCGAAGGCACATAAACATAACCTATGAAGTGTGTGCATCGGTTGAGCGACATTGATGTCATCCAACTATTGACACCATCAACAAAAGAATTTTGCGGTTTGAATAATCGACATCGGCAATGATAGGCATAACCAGCAAACGCCTGCGCGCATCTGGCGTGGTGTTTCTTCATCAACTGGGCACTATTTGCATCGGATAACATCTTGGAGCATCACTAAAGGTTTGCAATCTTATGGCAAGCGATGTTGGCCAATGGAAAGCAGCATCAAACAAGGCATCCATGCATAAGCCCTGGCGTGTGTGCATTGACCAAGAAACTTCAATGTAAGTCAATAACATGCCTCATCATACAAGGACTCTATGGTTCGGGAAAATGACATCGGCCAATGAAAAGTGGCCTTAGCTAGGAAATATTGGTCGTAAAATAACGCATCGACTATTGCCTATACATATCCCTTAGCTGAAGTCAGCTGTGGACCTGTCGCATCAGCCATTGCCTATGTACATAACTCAGTAGATGTCAAACTTAACCTTCCTGCATCCCCTTTGTCCTGCGCATAACGGCTAGTTAGGGTAAGACATGGTCTACCCGCCTCGGGTGAAACCTGCACATTTCTCAGCTCACATTGATTGTGGACTTCCCGCATAGCCTTATGACTGCAAATAACGATTAGTAATATCGGGTGTTGCCTACCCACATAATCTTTGACCTAAAAAAGTGTCAGCCGATGTTGGGCATGGCCTTTCTACATCGCCTTTGATGTGCACAGAACGGATAGGAGACGTCAGATATGGCCTTCCCATATTGTCTTTTCCCTATACACAATTGTTAGACGATATCGGATGTAGACAACCCACATTGAAATTTGCATGAACATAATGGTCAACTAATGTCGAAAGTGAAATGAACCTATACTGCTTGGCCTGCCACCATCGTTTGTAACCTGCACTTCTCATTCTGCCGACATCCTACATGGCCTGCCAGAATCTTCCAGAGCCTGCACACATCAGTCTATAGATGTCGGCCAATGGTAGACACATCAGCCAAGGCCTGCACACATTTTTAATGAAATTTATACATCTGTTTGAGCGAAATTTGCATCGACCAACATCCGCAAACATCAGCCAAGAAATTTGCACTTTGGGCAAGTGACGTTGGCCAACAAAAAGTAGCATCAACCAAGGCGTGCATGCATCCGCCGTGGTGTATGTGCATCGGCAAGGCGACATCTGCATCAGCTGAAGTATCAGCCGAGGCCTGTATGCTTTTAGCAAGCGACATAAGTCGTACACTATCTGAATCCTCCATAGCTTGTGCACGTGCTGACCTCTCATCAAGTGTGGACAACCCTTATCGCCCTTGGAATACAAACAATAGTCAGGTGACATCAGGCATTTCTTGCCTTCTTCGCTTTTGTCAAGAACAACGGTCAGCTGACTTTGGACGTTGCCTGAACCCATCACCTATGGCTTTCACATTGGTAGGCTGACCTCGAGCATGGCCTTCGTACATCGCCTTTTTCATGTACATAATGTTCAGCTGCTGTTAGATAAGGCCTTCCTGCATCACCTTTGACATCCTCTCAATGGGTAGCCGAAGTCGGACGTGACTTTCACTTAATGGTCAGTCGATGTGGGTCATGGACTGCACCTATCGTCTGTGACCTACATACATTAGTCAACCGACGTTTGAGATGGGCCACATTTATTGTCCGTGGCTTGCACATATCGGTCTTCCAATGTCAAACATCGCCTGCCAACTTCGTCCATAGCATGCAAACATCGGTCTATCAATGTGAGAGTGACTTGGCTACATTGCTCGTGGCCTGCACAATTTGGTACCTCAACATCGGATGTGCATACCCGCATCGTCTCTAACTTGCACTTGTAAGAATAGCGCGTCGCGTACTACGACATTGATCAAGTTCAAGTCGATAGCATACGGATGTCCATGTCGTAGAAAAATCAAAAGTCTGTGAAACGCCCTTCCTGCATAGCAACATATTCATATATTTTCCATCATTTGTTCTTAACGTTCCCACATAACTTGGTTCTCTCGCACAAATTTCATCACATTTACTGTTCATACAATATTGAAAAGTGTTTTATTTGTACAAATATGTAATCTATCATTAGTTTCAAATGTTTAGAAGTATTTTCAAGCATTTTTGTATTTTTTCTTCTTTTATTCATTGTTTGAATTATTTTTTACGATTATTATTTTTTACGCCACATTTTAAAAATTATTATTTTTTAATTATTCTATTTAATGCTTTATTTATTGGTGATTTTTTTTTGTTAATTTTTTATTTTTTCAGCTTTTTCATATTTTGTCATAACTAATTACCTAATTTCATTATTTAACGAACAAAACTAAATATAAAAATGTTTAAATTATTGAATTTAAGGTTACCATATTTATTTGTTAATTTTTGCATTAATTTTAAATTTTTCCTATTTTGTATTAATGTATTACCGTTCTCAAGGTTTGTCGAATAAAAAAATATTGTTGTAATCTTTGAAATTATTGTTTTTATGTTTATTTTGGAATTTTTGTCGTTAATTTGATACTTCTAAAAAACTATTCTTTCTATTTTTCATTCATGAATCACCCATTTTATCGAATTATCAGACTAAAATATAAATTTAAAAAGAAAATAAATTGTTGAATTTAAGGTTACTATATTTATTTGTGAAATTTAGGCGTTAAATTTTATTTTATTAATGAATTGTCAATTTTTGAGATTTATAGATGTAAAATAAATATTAAAAAAATTGAATGTGATGAAATTAAGGTTACGGAATTTATTCATGAATTTTTGGCGTTTATTTGATATTTTTTATTCATGAATTACCCATTTTTGGGATTTACTGACAAAAATAGTAATAAAAAACATGGTTAAAATTATTGATTATAAGGTTACTTTATTTACTTGTCAATTTTTTAGATTAACTTTATTTTTTTTTATAGATTTCCTATTTTCTTAATCATCAATTACTCATTTTCGCGATTTATCAAACAAAAATAAAATAAATTTTGGCATTATTTTTCTCATATATGTCCTATGTTGATTAATTAACAATATTTGGTTTAAGCAAACAAATTTAAAACAAAAAAGAACAGTTGAAATATGTTTATATATATATACATATATATATATATATATATANTTTAATCATACTTTATAGGTTTAGGGTTTAGGAGGAGGACAAGCTATAGGTTAAACTTGATAAATCTACGATCATAAATTCAAAATTTGAAAATTATAAATTTCTATCGTAATTTCAAATTAATCTATACTAATAATAAGATCCATTATTTTATTTTAAAAAAAATGCATAAGTATCTCCAACCTGTTTTCGAAATTTCAGAGTCACGCTTATACTATACTTAAGTCCTATTATCTCCTTAACTATTTTATAAATAATTTTCTACCTCTTTTAGGCTTACGTGCACATTATCTTCTGGGCCCAGCGCATGTTGACTTTTTTTTTCAAGCTAGTGTCACATACATCGAAAAGGAATAGAAAATTATTTATAAAATAAGTTCAGAAGTAATAAGATATTAGTATAATATAAATACATCTCTAAAATTTTGAACATATATTAAATGACATTAGTTGAAAACTCTAAGCAAAAACTACACAATCTTGATGAATCTATAGGTTAAACTCTAGATCTACTATTAATAGAGGCAAAAACTATAACTTTGAATTACATGTTACAATTACAATAACAATAATAACATATCCCGTGAATTTAAAAAATGAGATCTAGGCAGTTGGTATAGTCACATATAAAGAAGAAACACCCCTAATCGGGTAAATATATTATATATATATATATATATATAAAGTTATTTATGGAAAATAATGTGTGTTTGTTCCTTTGAAAGTGCATATTTGGATTGTACATGTTCAATATAAATCTTTGGACAAAATGGTCAACCAACGTCTAACGTGGACTTCTTGCATTGACTTTGACCTGCACACAACGGTAAATTTACGTCAAATGTTGCATGAATTCATCGACTTTTTCCTGCACAATATATTCGGTCGACGTCAGACGTGGGATACACATATCTTTCGAGGATTGTACACACCGTTTAGACGACGTGAGATGCGGCCTCCCGACATAGTCTCTATCCTCCACACATCAGGCTGTAGACGTTAGACGTGGCCTAGCCACATCACCTCAGGCTTACACATATTGGTAAGTCGACGTCACACGTTTCCAGCCCCAATAAACTTTATGTTTAAAAATAATTAGCTAACATATTCCGTGGACCGCCCACCTCCTCCTTGGCCTACACATTAGGGTCATCCAATGTCATGTATTTCCTGCCTTCGTTTCCTTTGGCCTACACAAAATGGTCACACTACGTCAGGTCTGGCTTCCGTCATCGCCTTTGGCTTGCCCACAAAGGTCAGGCGACATAAGATGTGGTCTAACTGCCTTGCTTTTGGCCTACATAGAATGGTCTATCGGTGTCTAACATGGCCCGACAACATCATATATCTATCCTGCTCAAATCGGTGTATCAACGTTTAATGTGGCTTGCCAATATCATCTGTAGCGTCCACACATTAGCCTGTCCATGTGGAATGTGGCTTGCTAACATTGCACATAGCCTACAAGTATTGATCTAAAAATGTTTGCCCACGGCATGTAACATCAACCTTTGCTAGAACACATCAAACATGGTATGTGTATATCATAAAAGCGACAACAGGCAATGGTATGTGGCTTCAGCAAAGGCCTGCACACATGGACGTGGAATGTGCATATCTGAAAAGCGACGTAGGCTAATTACATGAAACATCAACGAAGCTTGCATGCACAGATGTGGCATGTGTGCATCTAGAATGAAACATGAATCAATAACATGTAGCATCAACTAGGGCCTGCACGCATCGGTCAGGTGACATCAGTTGGGGCCTGCGCTCATCGACCAATAAACATCGGCCAACGGCAGGCTACGACAACCAAGTCCTACAGTATCAATCATGGCGTGTGTGCATCAACTCGACATCACATTTTTGGCTTGTATGCATTGTCCAGGTAACGTCGGCCAACGACAGGCTGCATCAACAAAAGTGTTCACGCATTTGATGTGGTTTGTGCACATCTTGAAAGAAACATCGAAGAACGACATGCAACATCATACAAGGATATACATGCATAACCCATTGAGTGTGTGCATTGTCTTTGCAACATTAACGTCGAAAATGAGAAAAACCATCATCCAATGATTGTGTGCTACCGGCAAGCGACCTCAGCCAATGGTAGGCGGCATCAGCTAAGGCATGCACACATCTGACATGGCATTTGTTATTCTTAAAAGAGAACTCGGCTAACAGAAAGCGGCATTATCAAGGCCTGCACGTAATTGTCGTTGTGTGTGTGCATCGGCATGGTGACATTCACATTGCCCTACGTTAGGTAGCATTAGACAAGGCTGATGAGTTTTGCGCAAGAAACAATGACCAATGTGAGGCAACATAAGTCGTGGCGTGTGCGTATTGGTATAGCGACATAAACGTCTGCTAAAAGTTGGAAGCGTAAGCCAAGGCAAATATTCTTTGGGAAGGCTACATCGACCAGGTGACGTAGGCCAAAGACTACCGCATTAGACATTGGCTTGTGCACATCGGTCAAGAGTGGACTAACTTTACCGGTCGTTGACTAGTTACATCATTCAATAGTCTTCGTGCTTGGCATTGCCACATCTTCCTTCGCGTGCACACCATGGTCAGTGGACGTTAGAGGTGGGATACACGCATGGGTCGTAGCCTGTTAATTGCTCTGCTCACGTTGGTCGTGGACTACAGGCATTAACCATTGATTGTGCACATCGCTTAGTCATCATTGGGCATGGACTACGAACATCGCCCATGGCCTGCAAACAACGTTTAAGAAACATCACTGTTTCCTGCCCCAACAGACTTTGTCCAGCACAATGATCAACCGACGTTGGGTATTTCCTACTCCAGTTACCCTTTTCCCGAACAACGATCATACGACATCAAATGTGGCCTTCCCATGTCTCCTTTGGCCTGAATACAACGGTCCGCAGATGTCGGACTTTTCATTCCTGCATCGTCTTTGTCCTGCAAACAATAGTCAGCCGAAGACACATGTGGCCTACTCGCATCGTCTTTTCCTGCACAGAAAGGTCGACCAACGTCATATGTGGGTTGTACCTATCGTTCATGACAGGCACACCCCGTCAACGACGTCACACGTGGCCTGCAAGAATTGTCCATAGCCTGCACATATAAATCAGTCGATATTGAACATGGCCTGCTAGGATCATTTTTGTCCTGCACACATCGGTCTACTTATGTCAAACATGGTATGGTTGAATTACCTCTATCCTGCATATATCAGTTTGTGAAATCAGGTATTGCTTGCCTCCATTGACTTTGGAATATACAAAGTTTAGCCGATGTCAGACGTGGATTGGTTTCACCATCCTCAGCGTACAACCATGATTATCCGACTTCTAGCATTTCCTGCTTATATTGCCTTTAGCCTGCACAAAGAGGTCTGTTGACGTCATACGCGACCTGCCCGCGTCCCCGTTTTCCTTCACAGAATCTCCCTACCTCCCCATTGTCCTTCACACAATAGTTAGCTGACATTAGACGTGGGCTACCAGCATTGTCCTCAGCCAATACTCATTGGTCCGTCTTCATAGAACTTTTCTTGATAGCATTGTCTCTAGCCTACTCACATTGATTGTTAACGGTTAATGTGGTATGGCAGCATCGTCTATATCCTGAACACATAATTCAACTGACATCAAAATTTTCCGGTTAGCATCATGCGTTGCCGGCATATATCAGTTTATAGATATCAGCCAATGGTAGACAACATCCGCGAAGGCCTACATGCATGAACGTGGAATGTGCGTTTTTGGCAAGGGACGTCGCCATAAGGATTGCAATATCAACCAAGTCCTACACGCATAAGTCGTGTCGTGTGCACATCGACTTGGAGTCATCGTTCGTGGCCTGCACGCTTCGATAAGGCGGCATCGACCAATGTCATACAACAACATCCAACGTTTGCCCACATCAGTCACGGAGTGCGTGTATTGAATGGGTATCATTGATTGTGGATTGCATTTATTTGAGGTGATGTTGGCCAACAACAGAAAACATAAGCCAAGGTCTTCACGTATCAGAAATTGTTTGTCCACATTTGGCAATCGACATCTGACAACGGCATGCAACATCATTCCACTCGTATTCACAAATTCAATTGCGTGTGTGCATCGTCTACGCGACATGGACAATAGGAGAACCCATATGCAAAGGGTTGTGCCTTCAGGCAAACGATGTCAGTCAATTGTAGGTAGCATCACCCAAGGTCTGCATCCATTTGACATGGCATGTTCACATATGTCAAGCAACGTTGGCCATTGGAATACACCATCAGCCAAGGCCTACATACATTGGCTATGGCATGTATGCATCGGCAGGGCGACCATGGCATCTTCGTATGTTTGGAGTGTAAGCCAAGGTAGGCGCGCTGTGGGCAAGCGATGTTTGCCAATGGAATGCAGTATAAGTCGTTGCATGTGCATATTATTAGGGCGAAATCGGCGTTGGCTAAAAACATGTAGCACAATCCAAGGCCTATCTGCTTTGGGTAAGAGACATCGGCCAACAAAAAGAAACATTGGCCAGGAGACATTGGTTGTAGATAGTTGCATTGGTCGTGACTGCGCACATCACTCAGGGACACCGGGCATTGACCGTCCTTGGTCTGTGCACATCATTGAGTGATCGTCAAGCTTGGCCATTTTGTATCGCCCTTGGCCAGCAAAAAATGGTCAGTTGATATAGGATGTGGTCAACCTGCATTGACCGTATAATGCATATTTCTCGACCTATGAAGGCTACGGACTGCACGAATTCGCGGTGATTTATACACATCACTTATCCGTTGTCAAGTATGGACTTGCCACATCGCCCTAGGCTTTAAAAACTGTTACGTAACATCCGATGTTGCTTGCCTCTGTCAAATTTGTCCTACACAAATGTCAGCCGACGTCAGGCATTGCCTGCCTAATCACCTTTGGCCAATACAACAATATGCCGACGTCAAGTGCGGCCTTTCCACATCACCTTTGTCATGTACACAATGGTTAGCCAACGTCTAACGTGGCCTTCCTGCATTGACTTTGACCTGCATACAATGGTCAGTGGAAGTCATACGTTGCCTCCATGCATCACCTTTTGTCTATACACAATGATCGATCATTGTCAGACGTGGGATACACCTATCCTTCGTAGTCTTGACACATCATTCAACCGACGTCAGACGGGGCCTCATGGCATAGTCTCTATCCTCCACATATCGGTCTGCAGATGTCAGACGTGGCCTCGCCACATAACCTCAGTCTTGCACATATTGGTCAGGAAACATCACGCGCTGCCAGGCCCGATCGACTTTGGCGTGTACAATGATTAGAATAAATCATGCGTGGACTGCCCACATCATCCTTGGCCTAAACATTACGGTCTTCTAATGTCAAGTGTTACCTGCCTTTATTGCCTTTTGCCTACGCATAATGGTCAGACTACATCAGGCTTGGCCTGCATACAAAGGTCAGCCGATGAAATATGTGGTCTTACCTCGCCTGTGGCCTACGTAGAATGGTTTGTTGGCATCGAATGTGGCCCGACAACATCATATCAGTAGCCTACTCACATCGGTGTGTCAGCTTTGAATGAGACCTTCTAACATCGTCCATAGCGTGCAAACATTGGTCTATCTACGTCTGATTTTGCGTGCCAGCATTGGACATAGCCTACAAATATCTATGTAGAAATGTCGGCCAATGACATACAACATCAGCCAAGGCTAGGACACATCTAACGTGGCATGTGCGCATATGAAAAACGACGTCAACTAATGGTATGTGTCTTGAGCAAAGTCCTGCACACATAGGCGTGGAAAGATCGTATATGAAAAGAAACGTAGGCCAACGACATGCAACATCAGCGTAGCATGCAAGAATAAATGTGGCATGTGCGCATCTGGAAAGCAACATCAACCAACAATATGCAGCATCAACTAAGGCCTGCACACATACGCTATATTGTGCTCACATCGACAAGTATATATGAGTCGTGGTGTGAGTGCATTGACCAAGTGACATCACCAATGGCATATGCGCATTGACCAAGTGACATCGGCCAAATGGAGGCGGCAACAAAAAATGTGTACACCCATCAATTGTGGCGTGTATACATAGACTCATAGTGGCCATGCGACATCGTCCAATGGCCAAAAGCATTAGCTAAGGCCTTCAAGGATCATCCCTGGCATGTGTGCATCGGTTGGGAGACGTCGGTCATGGCATGCATGCTTTGGATAGCTAACATCGATTAATGACAGGATGCAACCAAGGTCTTCACGTATCTGATATGGTCTGTGCGCATCTTGAAACCGACATTGGACTACAACATTCAACATCATCAAAGGCATGCACACATAACATGTGGCGTGTGTGCATCGGCTGAGCGACATTGATGTTAGCCAATAGCAGGCACCATCAACCAAGGCTTGTGTGCTTTGAGTAAGCGACGTCGTCCAATCATAGGCAACATATGCCAAGGCCATCACACATCCTGCATGGAATGTGCATATATGGAAAACGAGCTTTGCCGATAGAATGCAACATCAGCATAGGCCTACGCACATTTGTCTTGGAATGTGCGCATTGACTGGGTGACATTTGTGCGGGACAACGTAGCTCAGCATCTTCAAAGGCCTGTTTGCTTCAGGCAAGCGACGTTTGCCAATGGGAATCATCATAATCCAAGTCATGCACACAGCAGTCGTGCCGTGTGCGCATCGGCAAGGTGACTTCGAGATCAGCCAATGGAAAAAAACATCAACAAAGGCCTCTGCAATTCGAGAAAATGGAATCAACCAATGACAAGTAGTATCGGCTAGACGATATTAGTATTGGATTGCCATATTGTCCATTTCCTATGCATATCGCTAAGCTGACATCGAGCGTGGACATGTTGCATCGGTCGTGGCCTGTGCACATCGCTGTGCGGTCAGCGAGCGAACTTCTCACATTTCCCTTATACTGTACACAATAGACAACTGCGTCATACGTGTTCTGCATACCTTGGAAATAGCCTTCATATTGCTCAGTCAAAATCGGTCATAGACTGCGCTTATCTATCGTGGCTTGTGCACATGGGTGAGCCTTTATCGAGCGTGGATTTCCCGCATAGACCTTGGCCTTCAAACATTCGTCAGCAATATTAGGCATTGCCTTCCCCATCACCTTTGGCCTGCATAACAATTAGTCGACGTCAAGCATATCCTACGTACATCGCCTTTGGTATGCAAAAAATGGACAGTTGGCGTCAACGTGGCCTTCCCATATCATCTTTTGCCTACACAGGTTAGCCAAATATGGAACGTATCACCTTTTTCATGCACACAACAGTCAAGTGACGTCGTACGTGTGTTGCACCTATCATACATGCTTTGCATACATTAGTAAGCCGATATAGTGTGTCCTGCCAGCATCATCCGCAACCTACACTCATCAGTCTTCTAACATTAAACGTGCCTTGCCAGCATCTTCCGTAGCCTGCATACATCGGTTTGTACATGTCAACCCACAACAGGAACCTTAGCTAGGACTTCCGCACTTCTGTTATGGCATTTGTGCATCGATTGGGAGACATTTGCAATGACCAACGTCAGGCGTTAGCCAAAGAATGTGCACTTTGAGAAAGCAACGTTTGACAACAACAATTATCATCAACAAAGACCTATACGCTTTAGGCGTGCTGTGTGCGCATTGAGAGGGCAACATCGACGTCGACCAGCGACATGAAGCATCATCTAAGGCCTGTGTTTTTCAATCAAGAGATATCTGCAAACAAAAATAGGCATCGCACATGCGACATTAGTCGTACACTACTGTATTGGTCGTGGCCTATGCATATCACCTAGCTAACGTCGGGTGTGGTACGGTTGGATCAACTCTGTCCAGTGTACATCTTTTAGCGGTCTTAGGGCTTGGCCTTCCCGCATCGCCCTTGGCCTTTAAACAATGGTTAGCCGTTGTAGCCTGTATATTGCTTAGGGGACGTCGGTCGTGCACTAACCATATTCTGCATAGCTTGTGCACATCACTCATTCATCATCTAGTGTGGACTTCCCGTTTTGCTCTTGGATTGCAATTCATAGTCACGCGACATCAGGTGGTTCCTTCCCTCATCGCCTTTGGCCAGCATAACAGTCAGCCGACGTCGAATAGTTCTTGACCCTTGCACATTTGGATTGCATATTTGTTAGCAGACATTGAGTATGGACTTTACATATCGCCTTTGGCCTGATCATAATATCTCGGCAACGTTGGACATGACCTTCTTGTATCGCCTTTTGTTCTTCTCTTAATGTTCATCCGAAGTCGGATGTATCCTTCACACAACAATTAGCCGATGTGGGACATGGGGTGCACCTATCGCATGTGGCCTTCATATAGAAGTCAGCTAATGTTAGACATGGGCTGCAACTATCCTAAATATTTTGCACATATCGGGCTGCCAACGTCGAACGTCTCCAACAAACTTTGTTCATAGCCTGCACACATCGGTGTATCGATGTCAGAGTGACCTAGATGATCGATTGTGGCCTGCACACCTTAGTCAGCCAACTTTGCATGTGCCTTACAACATTTTTTATGGCTTGCACTTGTTAGACGAGATACGTCGTATGCATCGACATTTATCAAGGTCTAGTCAACAACATACAGATGTCTATGCCACACAAAAATTAAAAGAGTGTGAAAAGAGTTCTTCCTGCATAACAACATATTTATCTATTTTCCATCATTTATACTCAACATTTCCGCCTCACTCGGTTATTTTGTACCAAAATTTCATCAAGTTTATGATTCGTCATACGATACTGAAAAATCTTTTATTTGTAAAAATATTAAATTTATCAATATTTCACATGATTAGAAGTATTTTAAGCATTTTCATATATTTCCGACTTTTATTCATTGTTTAAAATTTATTTTTACTATTTTTTACGTCAAATTTTAAAAATTCAAATTTATGAAATTTTTGGATTTAATGCTTTATTTATTTGTGAATCTTTTTCATTAATTTTATTATTTTTTTAGATTTTTCCTTTTTTAATTAATTAATTACCCATATTCGAGATTTGCCGAACAAAAATAAATATAAAAAAATTGTTCAAATCGTTGAATTTAAGGTTCCTATATATTTATAATTTTTTGATTAATTTTATATTTATCCTATTTTTATAAATAAATTACCCTTTTCGAGATTTACCAAAATATATAAGAAAAAAATTATTGAAATTGTTAAATTTATGGTTACAATATTTATTTTTGAATTTTTGGCGTTAATTTTATATTTTTAAAATTTTTTTTGACTATTTTTATTCATGAATTACCCATTTTAAGGATTTATCAAACAAAAATAAAAATAAAAAAATTGTTAAATTTATTGAATTAAGGTTACTATATTTACTTGTAAATTTTTGGCGTTATTATTACATTTTTTTTCAAATTCTTCCTATGTTTTATTAATCAATTACTCATTTTTGGGTTTAACCAAAAAATATTAAAAATAAAAAAATTGTAGAAAATTAATTTTTAAATATGAAAAAGTTATTTGTGGAAGCTAGTGCGTGTTTGTACTGTAGAAAAAACATATTTAGGTTGTACATGTTCAATATATATGTTTTGAAAATAATATGTCTACTCTAGTAAGTAAGAATCCGCGCCATAGAATTAAATGCTCCATGTGGGCCATGCATCGGACATGGAATGTTGGCATCGAGCAAGTGACGTTGGCCCACGAGAGGCAGCATGAGCAAAGTCCGGCATGCATGAGTCGTGGCATGTGAGCATCGGCTAAAGGACATTGGCTTCGTGCGATAGGAACCATTAACAAAGGCCTATGTGCTTTGGGCGAGAAATCTCGGCCAACAAAATGGGGCATCGACCTAGCAACATTAGTCATGGATAGCCTGCATCTGTCGTGGCTTGTGCACATTACTCCATCGACGTTTGTCGTGGATTACCTGTATAGGTTGTGGCTTAGGCACATAGCTCAGTCATAGTCCGGTGTGGGCTGTGTACATCGGTCAGGGGAATTCGGCCATGCTTTGAGCGCATTGGTCAGACGACATCAGTTGTGGCATGCGCGCATCGAACAAGCGACATCGGCCAATGATATGCAACAACATCCATCATACATCAATCATGGCGTGTGTGCATCGAATCGATGACATTGGTCATGGCTTGCACGCATCAACTTGACAACATCTTTCAATGCCAAGCAGCATCATATAAGGCATGCATGCATTAGACGTGGCGTGTGTGCATCGATTGGGTGAAATTGGTCGTCGCCTTCATGCATTGGCCAGGCGACGTCAGCCAACGATATGCTGCATCAACCAAGGTATTAACACATCTGACGTGGTTTTTGCACATCTAGAATGAAATAAATGACAACGACATGCAGCGTCATCCAAGGATATACATTCATACCCCCATGCCATGTGTGAATCATCTTGACGACATCGAAGTCAGCAATAGGAGGCCCCATCAATGAAGGCTTGTGTGCTTCGGGCAAGTGACGTCAGCCAATGGTAGGAAGCATCTTAGCCTGCATGTATCTTACATGGCATCTGCCCATCTGGCAAGCGAAGCAGGCCAATGAAAAGCAATATCAGCCAAGGCCTGTATGCATCACTTGTGTCATGTGCACATCGACTTGGTATTTTCATTCATTGGTTGAGTGCATCGACTAGGAGACATCACCTGTGGCCTGTGAACATTTACCAAGCGACATCGGCCAACGAAAGGGAGACACAACCAAGGCTTGCCTGCATCAGTCGTGGCATGTGTGCATTTAATCATGAACATCAATCCTAGCCTACACATTGTGGAAAGGCAACATCCACCAATGGAAGTTAAGATTAGCCAAGGCCTACACGTATCAGTGGTGGCATGTGTGCATCGACTGGGCGACATCGATAGTCACTTGAAATTTTCAACTAAGTGACATTGGCAAACGACAGGCATCATCTGCCAATGTCTTCACGCATCTGACATAGTTTTTTCACATCTCACAACAAACATTGTACTACGACATGCAGAATCATCCAAGGCATGTACACATAAACTGGGGGGTGCATCGGCTGAGAGACATTAACATCGGCAAACAATAGGCACGATCGACAAAGGCTAACGCATTTTGAGTAAGCGACGTTGGACAATGATGGGAAGCATTAGTCAAGGCTTGCGTTCATCTTCCATGGCGTGTGTGCTTCGACTAGGAGCTATTTTAATCAGCCAACGTAAGGAAGCATGGGCAAAGGCCAGTTAGATTTAGGAAAGCGACATTGGTCAACTACAAGAAGCATCAACCAAGGCATGCATGTATCAGCTGTGGCGTGAGCACATTGGTAGGGTGAATTCGACATCAGCCAATTGAAGGAAGCATCAGCCAAGGCCTAATTGCTTCGGGCAAATGACATCGGCCAATGAAAACCCCATCGGCGAGGTGACATTCCTCATGGACTGTCGCATCGATCGTTGCCTATGCATATCCCTAAGCTAACTTCAGGTGTGGACCTGTCGCACCACCCGTGGCCTGTGCACATCACTCAGTGGCCGTAGAGCTTGATCTTCCCACATCACCTTTGGCCTGCACATAACGGGCAGTCGGTGTCAGACGAGGGGCTGCCGCTTTGACCATAGGTTGCGCATTTCTAAACCGACATTGCTCATGGACTGCCCGCATTAACTGTAGCTTGTACGCATTTCTGATATATATTCAGGCCTTGGATGACCGTATAACATTTGGCTTGCAAACAACAATTAGCGATATTGGGCGTTGTCTACACACATTACCTTTGGCCTTCATAATAGTCAGTCGACATCGGGCATGGCTTTCCTGCATCGCCTTTGGTGTGCATAAAATGGAAAGATGACGTCATATGTGGCCTTCCATCATCGCCTTTGGCCTACACACAATGATTAGTCGACATCGGACGTGGACTGCCCGCATCACCATTTGCATGCACACGATGGTTGGCCGACGTCAGACATGGGCTGAAACTATACTCTGTGGCTTGCCAGCATCGTGCGTGACTTGCACTCATAAGTATGCCGATATTGGTCATGGCCTGCCAGCATCTTCTGTAGCCTGCACACTTCAGTCTATAGGTATCGGCCAATGGAAGGCACATCATCCAAGTCCTACAAACATTCATTAGGGCATTCATGCATCGGTTGGGAGAATTCGCTTCGACCAATGTCAGCTAACATCAGCCAAGACATGTGCGCTTCGAGCAAGAGACGTTGTCCAACAACAGGTAGCATCATCTAAGGTTTGCATGCATCCGCCGGTGTCTGTTTTGCATGCATCCGCTGGTGTATGTGCATAGTCAAGGCGATATTGTAATCGGACAACGGCATAAATCATCAGCCAAGGCCTGTGTGATTTGAGAAAGCGACATCAGTCGTGGACAGCGTGCATCCTCCGTAGCTTGTTCACATTTCCCACCTATCATCGGTTTTGGATTGTCTGCATCGCCCTTGGCGTAAAGACAGTAGTCAGGCTACATCGCTCATTGCCTACCCTTATCGCTTTTGGAAACAACAACGGTCAGCTGACATTGGACGTTGCTTGACCCCATCACCTTTGGCTTGCTCATTGGTCAGCCAACCTTGAGCGTGGACTTCACACAGAGCCTTTGTCCTCTACATAACGGTCTGCCGACGTTGGATAAGGCCTTCCCGCATCGCCTTCGATCTACTCACAATGGTCAGCTGACGTCGGACGTGGCGTTCACACAACAGTCAGTTGATATGGGATATAAACTTCACCTATCATATGTGACCTACATACATTAGTAATCCAACGTTGGACATGGGCAGCACCTATCGTCCTTGCCTGCACAAACTAGTCTTCCAATGTCGGACGTCGCCTACCAACCTCGTCCATGGTTTGGAAACATCGGTCTACCAACGTTAGTCCATGGTTTGGAAACATCGGTTTACCAACGTTAGAGTGACCTTGCCGCATTGCTTGTGGCCTGCACAATTCAATTCCTCGACGTCGAATATGCCGACCCACATCATCTCTTGCTTGCACTTGTTAGACGAGCGACGTAGCATCCATCGACATTGATCAAGGTCTAGTCAATAGTATATATGGATGCCCAGTCGTAGAAAATCAAAAAAGTATGAAACGCCCTTCCTGCATAACAACATATTCATCTATTTTCCATCATTTAATTTGATATTTTTCATATTTTTATTCTTGAATAACCCATTTCGGGAATTACCAAACAAAAATAATAATTAAAATAAAGGCTTAAATTATTGATTATAAGGATACATTATTTATTTCTGATTTTTTAATGTTAATTTTCTATTTTTGTTCATAATTTCCTATTTTATAATCATCAATTAGTCATTTTTGGGATTTATCGAACAACAATAAAAAATAAAATAAATTGTTAAAATTATTGAATTTAAGATTACTATTTTTATTTGCATATTTTTGTTGTTACTTTTATTTTTTAATATTCTTCCTATTATTTATTAATTAATTACACATTATTGGGTTTAACCAAAAAAAATTAAAAATAACAAAAATGTTGAAAACTATTTTTTTATTTTAAAAGAAGTTATTTTGGAAGCTAATGTGTATTTGTATCTTAGAAAGTCTATATTTGGGTTGTACATGTTCAATATGAATCTTTGGAAAAAAGATGTTTCCTCCAGTAAGTTAGATTGAATTCATGCAATAGAATCAAATGCTCCAAGTTTTCCAAGCATCAGACGTGGAATTTTTACATCAAGCAAGCGATATCGGCCAACAAGAGGCAGCATCAGCCAAGGCTTGCACGCATAAGTCATGGCGTGAGCACATCGGCTTGGAGACAACGACGCCGTGCAAGGACAGGCACCATTATCCAAGGCTTGTGTGCTTTGGGAAAGAAATGTCAGTCAGCAAAAAGAGGCATCGGCCATGAGACATTGGTCATGGATCGGCATAATTGGTTGTGGGTTGTGCTCATTGCTCCATCAATGTTTGTTGTGGTCTGCCCGCATCGGTTGTGGCTTGTGCACATCGCTCATTCATTATCGAGCGTGCGTTATGCGCATCGCTCAGGCAAATTTTGTCATGGACTGAGCACATCGTTCAGGTGACATAAATTGTGGCTTGCGCATATCGACCAAGTGACATCGGCCAACGACAGGTTACAACAACAAAGGCCTACATGTATCAATCTTGGCATGTGTGCATCGACTCGATGACATGTGCGTGTCCTGCATACATTGTCAAGGTGATGTTGGACAACGACAAGCTATATCAACCAAAATGTTAACCCATTTGATATGGTTTGTGCACATGTGGAAAGCAATATCCTACAAGGACATGTATTATCATCCTAGGATATGCATACATAACTCGTGGAGTGTGTGCATCGTCTTTGAAACATCGAACATCGCTCGTGGTCTAGAAACAACGTTCAAGCAACATCAGGTTTTGCCTTCCCCCATCGACTTTGTCCTGCACAACAATCAACCGACGTCGGGTGTTTCCTACCCCGTTCACCCTTTGCCTGCACAACAGTCATCCGGCGTCGAGCGTGGCCTTCCCGCATTGCCTTTGGCATGAATACAACGGTCAACCAATGTCGGAAGTGGCATTCCTGCATCGTCTTTGGCCCACAAATAATAGTCATGCAACACTGGGCGCTGCTTTCCCTAATCGACTTTGTTTAGCATAACGGTGAACCAACATCTGTCAATGCCTGACCACATCGCTTTTGGCTTGCACATTTGTTAGCAGACGTCAAACATGTCCTTCTCACATAGCCTTTGACATGTACATAACGGTAAGTCGATGTTAAATAAGTCATTCCCGCATTGTCTTTATCGTGCATACAATGGCATGCAGACGACGGACGTGCCCTTCACACAACGATCAACAGATGTGGCACATAGACTGCACCTATCGTTTGTGACATACATATATATGTCAACCGACGTTGTACATAGGATGCACCTATTGTTTTTGTAGTGCACACATCAGTCTTCTAACGTAGGATTTCGCTTGCTAACTTCGTCCATAGTCTGCACACACCGACGTCAGATTGACCTAGCCGCATTACTTGTGGCCTGCACACTTCAGTCAGCCAACGCTGGATGTGCTTACATGCATTGTCTGTGGCTTACAGTTGTTAGACGAGCGACTTCGCATGCCGAGACATTGATCAAGGTCTAGTCAACAACATCCGGATGTCCATGCTGTAAAAAAATCGAAAGAGTTTTAAATGTCTTTCCTTCATAACAACATATTCATCTATTTCCATCATTTATTCTCAACATTTCTTCCTCACATGGTTCATTCATACAAATTTAATCTCATTTACAATTCATATGATATTGAAAAATCTTTGATTTATTTATTAATTTTTTGCATTAATTTGATATTTTTCATAGTTATTATTCATGAATTACCCAGTTTTGGGATTTATCGAAAAAATAATAATAATTAAAAATAAGTTTAAAATTATGGAATATAAGGTTACTTTATTTATTTGTTAATTTTCAGATTAATTTTATATTTTTTCATATATTTCCTATTTTTTAATCATCATTTACTCATTTTAAGTATTTATCGAACAAAAATAAAATAAATTATAAAAATTATTATAATTAAGGTTAAGATATTTATTTGTAATATTTTGGCATTATTTTTTTTTCATATTTTCCTATTATTAATAAATTACTAAATATTGGGTTTAACCAAACAAATTTTTTCAAAATAAAGAACTGTTGAAATCTATTTGTATATATATATATATATATATATATGTGTGTGTGTGTGTGTGTGTGTGTGTGTGTGTATATATGTGTATATATATATATATATACACATATATACACACACACACACACACACACACACACACACATATATATATATATAGATATATATATATATATATATGTAAAGTTATTTATGGAAGATAAAGTGTGTTTGTAACTTAGAAAGTGCATATTTGGGTTGTACATGTTCAATATGAATCTTTGGACACAATGGTCAACCAACGGCTAACGTTGACTTCTTGAATTGACTTTGACTTGCACACAATGGTCAGTTGACGTTATACGTTGCCTGCATTTTTCACCTTTTCCCTGCACAATACAATCGGTCGACGTCAGACATGGGATACACATATCTTCCATAGATTGTACACATCGTTCAGACGATGTCAGACGCGACTTGCCGACATTGTCTCTATCCTCCACACATCGGTGTTCAGACGTTTGATGTGGCCTAGCCACATCACCTCAGGCTTGCATATATTTGTCAGGAGACATCACGTGTTGCCATCCCCCATCAACTTTGGTTTGTATAATAATTAGCCAACATATTGCGTGAACAACCCACATCGTCCTTGGCCTACACATTAGGGTCATCCAATGTCACGTGTTTCCTGTCTTTGTTGCCTTTGTCCTACACACAATGGTCAGTCTACGTCATGTCTGGATGCCCGCATCGCGTTTGGCCTGCACACATAGGTCAGCCGACGTAAGACGTGGTCTCCCTTCCTCGCCTTTGGCCTACACAGAATGGTTTATCGGTGTCGAACATGGATCGACAACATCATATTTGTATCCTTCTCACATCGGTGTGTCAACGTTTAATGTGTCGTGTAAACGTCGTGCGTAGCGTTCACACATTGGTGTGTCTATGTAGGATGTGGCTTGCCAACATTGCACATAGCCTACAAATATCGATCTACAATTGTCGGACCACGGCATGCATCATCATCAAAGGTTAGCACACATCAAATGTGGTACGTGTATATCATAAAAGTGGCGACAACCAATGACATGTGTCTTTAGCAAAGGCTTGCACACATGGACGTGGAATGTGCATATCTGAAAAGCGACGTAGGACAATGACATGAAACATCAGCGAAGCTTGCATGCACAGATGTGGCATGTGTGCATCTAGAAAGCAACATCAACCAATGACATGCGGCATCAACTAAGGCCTGCACACATCCGTTATGTCATGTGCACATCGACAAGTCTATGTCATGGTTTGAGTGCATCGACCAGGCGACATAACCTATGGAATGTGTGTATCGACCAAGTGACATCGGCCAATGGCAGGCGACACTAACAAATATGTGCACGCATCAGTCGTGGCATTTGCGCATCAACTTATACATATCAAACCTATCTCACGCATAGTGTCCATGAGGCATTGTCCATTGGCAGGAAGCATCATCCAAGGCATGAACGGATCATCCCTGGCATGTGTGCATCAGTTGGGAGACGTCGGTCATGGCATGAATGATTTGGATAGGTGACATCAGCTAACGGCAGGATGCATCAACCAAGGTCTTCACGTATGTGATGTGGTATGTGAACATCTGGCAACCGACATCAGACTACCTGATGAAGCATCATACAAGGCATGCACAGATAACATGTGGGGTGTGTGCATCCCCTGAGCAACATTGTTGTTAGTCAATGACATGGACTATCAACCAAGGCTTGTGCGCTTTGAGTAAGCGTCATCAACCAATGATAGGTAATATCAGCCCTGGCCATCATGCATCTACATATGACAAGCGACGTTTGCTGATAGAATGTAACATCATCAAAGGCCTATGCGCATAAATCGTGGCGTGTGTACATTGACTGGGCGGTATTTGCATTGGTAAACGTTAGTCAGCATGTGCGAAGGGCTTTTTGCTTCAGGCAAGCAACATTTGCCAACGGAAAGCTGCACCAACAAAGGCATGCACGCATCAGCCATGTTATGTGCGCATCAAAAAGTGACTTCGATGTTGGCCAATGGTAGAAAGCATCATCAAAGGCCTCTACGCTTCGGGAAAATGACATCAGCCAAGGAAAAGCAGTATCAACTAGACGATATTGGTACTAGATTGGTGCATCGGCCGTTTCCTCTGTATATTGCTAAGCTGACATCGAGCGTGACCTGTTGCATCGGTCGTGGCTTGTGCACATCGAACAGAGGTCGTCGAGCTTGACCTTCCCACATCGCCCTTGGACTATACACAATAGACAGCCGCGTCAGACATGGTCTGCCTAGCTTGGAAGTAGCCTATACAATGCTAAGCGGACATTAGCCGTAGACATTGCTTATAAGTCATGGCTTGTGCACATTGTTAAGCCATCGTCGAGTGTGGACTTCCCGCATAGACCTTGGACTGCAAACGTTTCTTAGCGATATTGGTTGTGGCCTACACCTATCTCCTTTTCCCTACACAATGATCTGTCATCGTGAGGCATGGACTTCCTACATCGCCTTTGGTCTGCAAAAAATGGAGTGTTGTTGTCAACGTGGCCTTCCGTATCGTCTTTTGGCTACACACAATGGTTAGGCGATATCGACGTATCACCTTTTGCATGCACACAACAGTCATGCAACGTCGGACTTGTGATTCCCTATCATCCGTGGTTTTATACATTAGTAAGCCAATGTACCATGTGGCCTGTTAGCTTCATGCGTAACCTGCACTGATTGGTCTTCCAACATTGAACATGCCCGTCCAGCATCTTTCAAAGCTTGCACACATTGATTTGTAGATGTTAACCAACAACAGCAATCTCAGCCAAGACTTGAACACATCAGTTTTGACATTTGTGCATGTGTTTGGCGATATTTGAAATGATTAATGTCAGCCAGCATCAGCCAATTGAATGTGCACTTTGGGAAAGCAACATTGGACAACAATTGTTATCATCGTCAAAGGTCTATCCTTATCAGCCCTGGGGGGTGCGCATTGGCAGGGCAACATCAACGTCAGCCAATGGCATGAAGCATCAGCTAAGTCCACTATTCTTCAAGGAACAAGACATCTGCCAACAGAAACCGCCATTAGACAGGCGACATTAGTCGTAGACTGATGAATGGGCCGTGGCCTGTGCATATCGCTCAACCGACGTCGGGCGTGGTACGACTACATTGATTGTGGCATGTGTACATCCTTTAGCGGTATTAAGTCTTGTCCTTCGCGCATCACCCTTTGCTTGCAAACAATGGTTATCCTTCGTTGGACAAGGGATGCTCGCATCTCTCGTAGCCTGTATATTGCTCCGATAACGTCAGTCCTGGACTGACCATATTATCCATGGCTTGTGCACATCGCTTATTCATCGTCGAGTGTGGACTGCCCGTTTTGGTCATCGATTGAAATTCATAGTCATGAGACATCAAGTTGTTCATGCCCGGTCAGCCTACGTCAAATAGTGTCAACCCTTGGACCTTTGGTTTGCACATTGTTAAGCAGACGTTGGGCATGACCTTTCGATATTTCCTTTGCCTTCTACATAACATCCAATCGACGTTGGACATGACCTTCCTGCATCGCCTTTAAGTATACATATAATGGTCATCCGAAGTCGGATGCATCCTTCACACAATAGTCAACCGATGTGGGACATGGGGTGCACCTATCGCCTGTGGCGTGCAAACATAAGTCAGGTGATGTTAGACATGGGTTGCACCTATCCTCTGTGGTATGCACACGTTTGGCTGTCAACGTCAGTCGTCGCCAACAAACTTTATTCATAGCCTGTACATATCGGTGTATCGAAGTCAGAGTGACCTGGCCGCATTGGTTTTGACCTGCACACATTAGTCAGCCGATGTTGGATGCGCTTTCCTACATATTTTGTCGCTTGTGCTTTTTAGACAAGATACATCGCATGCAGTGACATTGATCAATGTCTAGTAAACAATATGCAGATGTCCATGTCGTACAAAAATCAAAAGAGTGTGAAACGCTCTTCATGCAAAACAACATATTTATCTTTTTTCCATAATTTATTCTCCCATTTCCATCTCACGTGGTTCTTTTTAACCAATTTCATTACATTAATGGTTTGTACGATATTGACAAATTTTTATTTGTAAAAATATGTAATATGTTATTATTTCACATGTTTTGAAGTATTTTCAAGAATTTTCATATTGTCTCGACTTTTATTCAGAATTTAATTTTTTTTAAAAAAATTTTTATGGAAAATTTTAAAAATTCAAATTCGTAAAATTATTGAATTCAATGTTTTATTTATTTATGAAACTTTTGCATTAACTTTATAATTTTTTTAGTTTTTTTTCTTTTTTTATTAATTATTTACCTTTATTTGGGATTTATCGAACAAAAATAAATATAAAAAAAATTGTTGAAATCATTGAATTTAAGGTTACTATAGATATCTTTTAATTTTTTGGGTTAATTTTTTATTTTTCCGATTATTTTAATAAATTACCCTTTTTCAAGATTTACCTAAAAAAATTGTTTAAATTGTTGAATTTATGGTTACAATACTTATTTCTGAATTTTTGGCATTAATTTCATATTTTTAAAAAATATTTTTATTCATGAATAACCCATTTTAAGGATTTATCGAGCAAAAAAATTAAAAAAAAATAAATTTATTGAACTAAAGGTTAGTATATTTATTTGTAATTTCTTGGCGTTATTATTTTTTTTTTTTCATATTCTTCCTAGGTTTATTAATTAATTGCTCATTTTTGAGTTTAACCAAAAAATATTTGAATAAAAAATTGTAGAAAACTATTTTTTAAATATGAAAAAGTTATTTGTGGTAGCTAATGTGTGTTTGTACCTTAGAATGTGAATGTCTAGGTTGTACATGTTCAATATAAATCTTTGGAAAATACGATGTCTACTCTAGTAAGTAAGAATATGTGCCATTGAATTAAATGCTCCAAGTCGGCCATTCTTCGGACATGGAATGTTGGCATCAGGCAAGCGATGTTGGCCAACGACAGGCAGCATTAGCAAAGGCCTGAATGCATGGGTCGTGGCCTCTATGCATCGGCTGGAGGACATCGACGTCGTGCGATACGCACCATTAGCCAAGGACTTTGTGCTTTGGTCAATAAATGCCGGCCAAAAGAATGCGGCATCGACCACGCAACATTGGTCATGGATTTCCCCTACTGGTCGTGGCAACAGTGGCATGTGCGCATCGACTCATGGACATGAAACATGGCCTACGCATAGTGTCCATGCGACATCGTCCAATTGCAGCAAGCATTATTTATGGCTTGCAAGCATCATCCGTGGCATGTGTGCATCAGTTGGGAGACATAGGTCATGGCATTCATACTTTGTCTAGGTGTCATCGGCCAACGGCAGGATGCATCAACCAAGGTCTTCACGCATCTGACAAGGTTTGTGAACATCTAGCAACCGATATCGGACAACGACATGCAACATCATCCAAGGCATGCACACCCAACCTGTGGCATCTGTGCATCAGATGAGCGACATTGACGTTAGCAAATGACAGGCACCAGCAACCAAGGCTCGTGCACTTCGAGTAAGCGACATAGGCCAATGATAGGAAGCATCAGCCAAGGATATCACACATCCTACATGGCATGTGCACATATGGCAAGTGGCGTTTTCCAATAGAATGCGATATCATCCAAGGCCTATGCGCATCTATCGTGGTGTGTGTTCATTGACCAGGCACTACTCACATTAGACAACGTCAGGCAACATCTACCAAGTCCTATTTGCTTCAAGAAAGCGACGTTTGCCAATAGCATGCTGAATAAACCAAGGCATGCATGAATTAGTCGTGGCGTGTGCTCATCGGCAAGGTGACTTAAGCGTCGACCAATGGCAAGAAGCATTACCAAAGGCCTCTAATCTTTCTGAAAATGACATCGACCAATGACTAGTAACATTGGCTAAACAGTATTGGTACCGGACTGCCGCATAGGTCACTTCCTATTAATATCGCTAAGCTGACATCGAGCGTGGACCTGTCGCATCGGTTGTGGTGCGTGTAGATCACTCACGAGTCGTCGACTTGACCTTTCCACATCACCCATGGAGTATACACAACAGACAAACGGCGTCATATTTTGTATGACCACCTCGGAAGTAGCCTACACATTGTTCAACCAACATCAATTATAGACTACGCGCATCGGCCATGGCTTGTGCACATTGCTGATCCATCAAGCGTGGAGTACCATCATAGACCTTGTCCTGCAAACAAGAATCAGTGATATAGGGCGTTGCCTGCCACTATCACTTTTGGCCTGCACACCGGTCAGTCGATGTTGGGCATGACCTTCCTGCATTGTCATTTGTATACAAAAATGGACAACTCGCATCAACGTGGCTTTTTCACATCATATTTTGCCTACACACAATGCTAAGTCTACATCAAATGTATTACCTTTTGCATGAACACAACGGTCAAGCAACGCCGAACATGTGTTGCACCTATCATTCGTGGTTTGCATGCATTAGTAAGTCGATGTAAGACTTGGCCTGCAAGCATCATCCGTAGCCTAAACTCATTGGTCTTCCGACATTGAAAGTTCCTTGCCAACATCTTCTTTAACCGGCACACATTGGTTTATAGATGTCAACCAACAATAGGAACCTCAGCCAAGACTTGCACGCATAGGTTATGGCTTTTCTGCATTGGTTGGCAAAATTTGCAATGACCAACGTCAGACAACATCAGCCAAAGAATGTAAAATTTGGGCAAGCAACGCTGGCAAAAACATTTATCATCAACCAAGACCTGTACGCATCAGGCATGGGGTGTGCGCATCAACAGGGCAACATTGGCGTCGGTCAACGACATGAAGCAACAACCAAGGCATGTGCTTCAAGCAAGAGATTTATGCAAACAGTAATCGACATCGAATAGCGACATTATTCGTGGACTGCCGCATCGACCAGCGTTTGTGAATATTGCTCAGTTGACGTCGCGCATGGTACGACAATATCGATCATGCCCTGTATACATCCTTCATCGGTCTTCGGGCTTGGCATTCGTGCTTCTCCCTTGGCCTAGAAACAACGGATAGTCGTCGTCTCACATAGGTCGTAGCCTGTATATTGCTTAGCTAACGTCGATTGTAGATTGACTGTATACTCCGTGTCTTGTGCACATCTCTCATCCATCGTCAAGTGTCATAAGACATCAGGTGTTGCTTTCCCTTATTGCCTTTGGCCAGCACAAGGGTCAGTCGACGTCGAACAGTGCTTGACCCTTGCACATTTGGCTTGCACATTGGTCAAAAGCCATTGAGCGTGACCTTTACATATAGCCTTTTGCCAATACATAATGGGAAGCAGACGCTAGACGTGACCTTCCTGCATTGCCTTTTGGTCTGCACAATGGTCATCCGAAGTCGGATACATCCTTCACACAATGATCAGTCGATGTGGGACCTGGGGTGCCCCTATTATCTGTGGTTGCATACATAGGTCATATGATGTTAGACATGGGATGCACCTATCCTCACTGGTCTGAACACATTAGGCTGCCAACATCAGACGTCGCCAGCTAACATTGTTTATAGCCTACACACATCTACCGATGTTAGAGTGAATTGGCCGCATCGATTGTGGCCTGCACACTTTAGTTAGCCGACATTGGATGCGCCTTCCCGCATCTTTTCTGGATTGCACTTGTTAGACGAACTATATCGCATGCAACAACATTGATCAAGGTCTAGTCAACAACATGCAGATGTACATGCCATACAAAAATCAAAAGAGTGTGAAATGTTCTTCTTGCATAACGACATATTTATCTATTTTCCATCCTTTATTATCAAAATTTCCGTCTCACATGGTTTTTTCGTACCAATTTCATCACCTTTAGGGTTCGTACAATATTAAAAAAATTCTTATTTGTAAAAATATGTAATCTATCATTATTTCACATGTTTAGAAGTATTTTCATATTTTTCTGACTTTTATGCATTGCTTAGAATTTTATGATTTTTTAACGTCACATTTTATAAATTCAAATTTATGAAATTGTTGAGTATAATGTTTTATCTATTTGTGAATTTTTTACATTTATTTTTACAAAATTTTAAGATTTTTCATTTTTTATTAATTAATTACGCATATTCAGGAGTTACCGAACAAAAATTAAAATCAAAAGAATTGTTGAAATTTTTTGAATTTAAGGTTACCATATATATTTGTTAAATTTTAGGGGTTAATTTTATATTTTTCCTCTTATTATTAGTAAATTACCCTTTTTTGAGATTTACCAAAATCAAATTGTTAAAATTCTTGAATTTATTGTTACAATATTAATTTTTGAATTTTTTGCATTTATTTTATATTTAAAAAAATATTTTTCCTATTTTTATTCATGAATTACCCATTTTAGAGATTTACTAAAATAAAATAAAATAAAAATTGTTCAAATTGTTGAATTTAAAGAGCATATATTTATTTGTAAAGTTTTTGCTTTAATTGTTTTTTTTTGTTATTTTTTAGTAATGAATTAACAATTTTCAAGATTTATCAAACAAAAATAAATATTAAAAAGATGTTGAAATTGATAAATTTAGGGTTAATATATTTATTTGTGAATATTTGGAGTTAAATTTATATTTTTTTTCAAAGTTTTCTTATTTTTTATTCGTCGATTATTCATTTTCAGGATTTATCGAATGAAAACAAAAATTAAAAATAATTGTTAATTTATTGAATTAAAGGTTACTATATTTATTTTTGGTGTTATTATTATATATATATTTTTTCATATTTTACCTATGTTTTACTAATCAATTACTCATTTTTGGGTTTAAGTGAAAAGTATTAAAAATGAAATAAATTGTTGAAATTTTTTTATATATATAAAAAAGTTATATGTGGAAGCTAATGTGTATTTCTAACATAGAAAGTGCATATTTAGGTCGTACATGTTCAATGTAAATCATTGGAAAAAATGTTGTCTACTCTAGTAAGTCAGAATCTGCACCATATAATTAAACGCTCCAAGTAGGCCATGCATTAGACATGGAATGTTGGCATTTGGCAAGCTATGTTGGCCAACGACAGGCGACATTAACCAAGGCCTGCATGCATGAGTCGTGGCGTGTAAGCATTGGTTGGAGGACATCGGCGTTGTGCGACAGGCAACATCAGCCAAGGCCTATGTGCTTTGGCCATGAAATGTCGACTAACACAATGCTGCATCTGATATGAGACATTGGTCATAGATCGCCCGCATCGGTTGTGGCTTGTCCACATTGCTCCGTTGACATTTTTCGTGGACTGTCTGCATCAGTCGTGTCTTGTGCACATCACACAATCAGTGTTGGGTGTGGGTTGTGCGCATCGATCAGGGGAATTCATCCATGGTCGGAGCGACGCGACATGAGTTGTGGCCTGTGCGCACCGAACAAGCAATATAAGCCAACGACATGCAACAAGACCCTACACACATCAATCATGGCGTGTGTGCATCGACCCGATGACACCGGTTGTGGCCTATGCGCATCAACTTGGCGACATCGTTCAATGGCAAGTAACATCATATAAAGCATGCATGTATCATACATGACATGTGCGCATCAACTGGGCCAAATTGGTTGTGGCCTGCATGCAATGGTCAGGCGATGTCGGCCAATGACAGGTTCCATCAACCAAGGTCATTACAAATCTGATGGGGTTTGTGCACATTTAGAAAGAAACATCAGACAAAGATATCCAAGGATATGCATTCATAACCCATGGAGTGTGTTAATCATCTTGGAGACATCGACGTCGGCAGCAGGAGGCACCATCAACAGAGGCTTGTGTGCTTCGAGCAAGTGACGTCAGCCAATTTAACCTGCACACTTTGACATGGCGTCTGCGCGTCTGCAAAGCGACGTCAGCCAATGAAAAATAAATATAATCGAAGACCTGCACGCATTAGTTGTGTCGTGCAAACGTCGACTGGGTATCTTTAATCGTTCCTTCATTGCATCGACCAGGAGACATCACATGTGGCCTGCGGGCATTGGCTAAGGGACATCGTCCAACGAGAGGGAGCAAAAAATAAGTCCTACATGCAGCAGTCCTGACCTGTGTTCTTCGACTCATGGACATCAATCCTAGCTTACGCATAGTGGTAAGGTGACATCAACTATTGGAAGGAAACATTATCCAAGGCCTACATGCATGAGTTGTGGCAACATGTATAGCCATTGGGCGACACTGGTCGTCACTTGCAAGTTTCGTCCAAGTGACATCGGCAAAAGGTAGGCACCATCTTCCAAGGTATTCAAGCATCTGACGTAGTTTATGCGCATCTTGCAACCAACATCAGACTATGACATGCAAAATCATCCAAGGCATTTACATAACCTATGGGATGTTTGCATTAGCTGAGAGACATTGATGTCGGCCAATGATAGAAACTATCAACAAACTCTAATGCACTTTGAGTAAGGGACGTCGGACATCGATAGGCAACATTATCCAAGTCTTTCGTGTATCTATCGTGGCGTGTGTTCTTTGATAGGGTGTTATTTGCATCAGCCAACGTAGGGAAGATTTGGAAAAAGCCTATTAGATTTAGAAAAGCGATGTAGGTCAACCACAAGCAGCATCTACGAAGGCATGCATGCATCAGTTGTGGCGTGTGTGCATCGTCAGGGTGACTTCGGCGTCAGGCAATGGTCGTAGACTGAATATTGTTTAGCTGACGCTAGTCATGCAATGCCTTCATCCTCTATGACTTGTGCACATATCTTGCCCGTTGTTATAAGGCGTGTACTGCCCACATCACCTTTGGCGTTGAAACAATAGTCAGGAAATATTTGTCCAGCAAAACGGTCAGCCAACATCGGATATTCACTGACCCCATTGCTTTTGGATTGCACATTGGTCAGCAGACGTCAAGCGTGGCCTTCTCACATCGCCTTTGGCCTGTAGATAATGGTGAGTAGATGCTTGATAAGGCCTTCCTGCATCGTTTTTGTCCTACACACAATGGTCTGCCGATATTGGACATAGGCTACACTTAAGTCTGTGGTCTTCACACAATAGTCTTCCATTGTAGGATTTATTTTTCCAACATAGTCCATAGCCTGCACACAACGTTCTACCAATGTCAGAATGAACTGTCCGCATTGCTTGTGGCCTTCAAACTTTTGCCAGCCAACGTCGTATGTGCCTACCCGCATCGTCTGTGGCTTGCACTTGTTAGATGTGTGATATCGCATGAAGTGACATTGACCAAGGTCAAGTCGACAACATGCGGATGTTCACTCCGTACAAAAATCAAAAGATTTTGAAACGCCCTTCTTCAAAACAACATATTCATCTATTTTCCATCATTTATTCTAAAAGTTTCCACCTCACGTAGTTTTTTGGTACCAATTTAATCATATTTACGGTTCGTATGATATTTAAAAATGTTTGATTTGTACAAATATGTAATTTATCATTAGGTTCAAATGTTTAGATGTATTTTCAAGCATTTTCATATTTTTCTGACTTTTATTCATTCTTTACAAATTTTTTTTACAGTTTTGTTTTTTAAATCACATTTTAAAATTTTTAATTTATTAAATTGTTGAATTTAATAAAATAAAAAAGTCAGTAAACAGAGTCGACGTTCACATCAGCATACATTAGGTAGCATTAGCCCAAGCTAGTGTGCTTCCGACAAGCCACATTGCCCAAAGGCAAGCAACATAAGTCGTCGTAAGTGCGGATCGGAAGGGCGACATCAACGTCGGATGATAGCTCGCAGCATAAGCCAAGGCATATATGCTTTGGGAAAGCGACATCGGCCTACGACAAGCGGCATTGGCTAGGCGACACGTAGATAATCGCATCAGATGTGGCCTGTGCGCATCGGTCAAGCATAAACCGGCCACATCACCGGTGGACTATACACATCATTCATTAGTCATTGGGCTTGGCATTCTTGTATCACCCTTGCCATGCACACCAAGGCTAGCTGATGTCGGACATGGGCTACTCACATGGGCCATAGCCTAAATTTTTCTCTACCGACGTCAGCCGTTGGCTTCCAGTATGGACCGTGTTTTTTTCACATCACTTAGTCATCGTCTGGCATGGATAGAGAACATCGCCCTTGCATTGAAAAAAATGGTGAAGTGACATCAAGCGTTGCTCACCCACATAGACTTTGGCCTGCACAAGAATTGTACTAGTGTAAATCTATCGGTCAACAAATGTCCGCCAATGACATAAAGCGTTAGCCCAGGCTTGTGCACTTTTGACGTGGCATGTGCACATTGGCATGCGGCTTCAGCGAAGGCTTGCACGCACGGATGTGGAATATGCTTATCTTGTAACCAATACTTGCCAATGACATTATACATTAGACAAACATGCATGCACGGATCTGGCATGTGTGCATCTGGCAAGCGACATCAGCCAACGAAATGCAGCATCAGGTAAGGCTTGTATGCATCAATTGTGTCGTGTGCACATCGACTGGGAAATAACAGTCGTGGTTTGAGTCCATCAGCCATGCAATATCACCCGAGGCCCGCGCGCATTGGTAAGGCGACATCGGCCTATAGCACGGAGCAACAACGAAGGTTTGCACGTATCAAATGTGGCATGTGTACGACGACTCAATGACAGTGCATCGGCTGGGCGAAATTGGTCCTGGCTTTCCTGTTTTGGCCATGTGACATTAGGCAACGACAAGCACCATCAACCAAGGTCTTGAAGAATCTAACATGGTTTGTGAGCATCTTGCAACCTACGTTGAACTACGCCATGCACAATCATCCAAGGAATGTACAGAACCTATGGGGTGTGTTGAATGGCTGAGCGACATTGACGTCGGCCAAAGATAGGCACCAACAACAAAGACTTGTTCTCTTTGAGTAAGCAATTTGGCCAATGATAGGATGCATAAACCAATTTCAATACACATCTTTCGTGGCGTGTTTGCATTTACTAGGCTCTATTTACAGCAACCAACATAAGGAAGCATCAACAAAGGCCGGTGATCTTAAGGCAAGCAACAACAACTAAGGGATGCATACATCATCCGTGTTGGGTATGCATTGGTATGTCGACTTTAGCATCGGCTAACGGAAGGAAAAAACATCCAAGTCCTCTGTGTTTCAGGCAAATAACATCACCCATCGATAAGCAGCCTCGGCGAGGTGACATTCGTTGTGGACTTCCATATTGACCGTTGCTTGTGCACATCTCTACGATGACATAGAGCGTGGAACTATTGCATTAGTCGTTCCCTATGATGTCACTTAGTGGTGGTGAAGCTTGACCTTCCCGCATCAGCTTTGGCCTGCACAAGATGGCTAGTCGACATCAAACGTGCGCTACCCTCCTTGGCCGTGGCATGCACATATTCATTTTCCAACGTAAGATGTGAATCCTTAAAATCGTCTGTAGCCTGCACACATTGGTCTATCAATGTAGAATGTGTCCTCCAAGCATTTTATGTATCATTCATACATTGGTTTGCAAATATCTGACCAGCCCCAGACGCATCGCCTCAAGCTTGCACATATAGGTTAGGCGACATCGTGTGTTGCTTTCCCCAATCGACTTTGGCGTTCACATCGATCAACCAACATCACGCGTGGACCACTCAAATCTCCTTTTTCCTATTGGCCACAGTTAGATAATGTTGAGAATTTCCTGCATGCATTGACTTTTCCCTACACGCAATGGTCAGCCAACGAAGAGTATTGCCTGCCCGCCTCGCCTTTGGCCTCCATAAAATTGTCGGCCGATATTAGACGTGGTTTTCCTTCCTTGCCATTGGCATGCACAAAAAGGTCTATCTACGTCGAACGTAGTCTACCAACATCATCTGTAGCTTGAACATGTTCATCTGGCAACATCATATGTGGCCTGCAAGCATTATCTGTAGCATACAAATGTTGGTCAACATATTTGTCCAATGCTATAAAGCATCAGGCAAGGCATGCACACATCAGCGTGGCATGTCCACATTTGGCATACGAAGTCGGACAATGGCATGGGCCTTCGATCAAGGATTGATCCCACAAACATGGAATGTGCATATCTTGCAATCAATGTAGTCTAATGACATGCGATATCAGCCAAGCATGCATGCACAGACATGGCATGTGCGCATCTAGCAAACGACGTGGGCCAATGTCATGTAACATTATCTAAGGCTTGCACGCATCAGTTGTATCGTTTGCACATCGACTCGGCAATTTCAGACGTGGTTTGACTACATCAAATAGGTGACATCATATGAGGCCTGTGCGCATTGGTAAAGCGAGATCATCTAACGACGGGGAGAAACAACCAAGATATGCACGCATGAGTTGTGGCGTGTGTACGACGACTCATTGACATATGTCCTACCGTACACACAGTGACAAGAAGACCTTGAAAAATTGAAGGCAACATATGTCAAGGACCGAATGCATCACCCGCGGCATGTGAGTATCGGCTGGGCGACATCCATCGTGGCTTGCAAGTTTTGGCCATGTGACATCAGCCCACTGGAAGCACCATCAACAAGGTCTTCACGTATCTAACGTGGTCTGTGCGCATCTTGCAACTAACGTCGGACTACGATATGCAAAATCATCCAAGACATGTACATATAGCCTATGAGGTGTGTGCATCGGTTGAGCGACATTGATCTCAGCCAAAGATAGACATCACCAACAAAGGCTTGTGCGCTTTGAGTAAGCATCCTCAGCCGAAGCGTTCACATTTCTCACCTGACATCGATTGTGGACTGCCCGCTTGGTTTTTTTCATACGAATAACGATCACTAATATCGGGCGTTGCCTACACAAATCGTCTCTCACCTTTATAAGTATTAGCCGATGTCGGACGTAGCCTTTCTACATCGCCTTCGATGTGCACAAACTAGATAGTTGAAGTCTGATATGGCCTTCTCACATCGCCATTGTCCTACACATAATTGTTAGCCGACATCGAACGTGGACTACCCGCATTGCCTTTGCATGCACATAATGGTTAAGCGACGTCGGATGTGGGCTGAACCTATACACTATGGCCTTCCAACATTTTCCATAACCTGCGCTCATAAGTCTACCGACATCTGACATTGCGTGCCAGCATATTCCTTAGCCTGCACATATCATTTTGTAGATGTCAGCCAATGGAAGGCACATTATCCAAGGCCTGCACATATTCGTTATGGCGTTTATGCACTGGTTGGAAAAAATTAGCATCGAAAAACATCAGGCAATATCATCTAAGACATGTTCATTTTTGGGCAAGCGATGTTGGCCAACAATAGGTATCATCTTCCAAGGAGTGCATATATCCGCCATGACATGTTTCCATCGGCCATGCGACATCATTGTCGGCCAGCAACATGAAGCATCAACCAAGGCATGTGTGCTTTGAGCTAGCGACATCGGTCGTGCATTATTTGCATCCTCTGTATCTTGTGCACATCGCACACCTATCATCGGGTGTGGACTGACCGTCGCCCTTGGCATGAAAATATTAGTTAGGCGACATCGATCATTGCCTGCCCTCATCGCCTTTGGCAAGAACAACGACTAGGCTACGTTGAACGCTGCCTGAACCCATCACCTATGTCTTGCACATTTTTCAGCCGACCTCGAGTGTAGACATCCTACATCTCTTTTGGTCTATACATAATGGTCAGCCGACGTTAGATAAGGCCTTCTCGCATCACCTTTGACCTACTCGCAATGGTAAGCGGACGTCGGACGTGGTCTTCACACAACAGTCAGTCGATGTGGGACATGTACTACACCTATCGTCTATGATCTACATACATTAGTCAACCAATGTTGGATATGGGAAGCACCTATCGTCCAAGGTCTACACACAACGGACTTCCAATGTTGGACATCGCCTGCCATTTTCATCCATAGCTTCCACACATATGTCTACTTACATCAAAGTGACATCGCTGTATTGTTTGTGGCTTGCAAAATATGATCCCTAGACGTTGAATGTGCCTTCTTGCATTGTCTCTAGGTTGCACTTGTTATACGAGGGACGTCGCATGCGGCGATAATTACCAAGGTCTAGTTGATAGCATGCGGATGTCCATGTCATAAAAGAATCAAAAGAGTGTGAAATGTCCTTCCTACATAAAAACATATTCATCCAGTTCCCATCATTTATTCTCAACGTTTCCACCTGACGTAGTTCTACCGTACCAATTTCATCATGTTTACGGTTTCTACAATATTGAAAAATCGTTTATCTGTACAAATATTTAATCTATCATTAGTTTCATTTATTTAGAAGTATTTTCAAGCATTTTCATATTTTTCCAACTTTTATTCATTGTTTGAAATTTTTTATAAGGTTTTTATTTTTTACGTCACATTTTTAAAATTAAGTCTTTTAAAATTGTTTAATTTAATGATTTATTTATTTGTGATTTTTTTGCGTTAATTTTATAATTTTTCAGATTGTTTAATTATTAATTGCCTATTTTTGGGAATTAACGAACAAAAATAAATTAAAAAAAATGTTCAAATTGTTGAATTTAAGGTTATCATATTTATAAGTTAATTTTATACTTTCTTATTTCTTATTAATGTACTACTTTTTTTCTAAATTTACCAAATATAAAAATTGCTGTATCTTTGAATATATGGTTTCTATATTTATTTTTGAATTTTTTTGGTTTAGTTGATATTTCCAAAAAAAATACTTTTTCTATTTTTCATTCATGAATTACCATTTTAGATATTTATCAAATATAAAAAGAAATTAAAAATGTTGAAATTGTTGAATTTCAGTTTACTAATATTTATTTATGAATTTTTGGCATTAAGTTTTATATTATAAATGAATTAGCAATTTTTGAGATTTATAGAAGAAAAATAAATATTGAAAAACATGTTGAATATGATGAATTTAAGGTTCCTATATTTATTTATGAATTTTTGGCACTACTTTGATATTTTTAATATTTTTTATTCATGAATTACCCTTTTTTGAGATTTACCAAAAAAATAATAACAAAAAAATGGTTAAAATTATTGATTATGAGGTTACTTTATTTATTTGTGAATTTTTTAGCTTAATTTTATATTTATTTTAATAGATTTCCTAATTTTTAATCATCAATTACTCATTTTCCAGATTTATCGAACAAGACAAAAAATAAAATAAATTGTTAAAATTATTGAATTTAAGGTTACTATATTTATTTGATAATTTTGGTGTAATATTTTTTCATATTCTTCCTACATTTTATTAATTAATTATTCATTCTTGGGTTTAACAAAAAAAAATGTTGAAATCTGTTTTTATATATAAAAATATTATTTGTGGAAGCTGATGTGTGTTTGTACCTTACAAAGTGCATATTTCAATTGTACATGTTCATAATGAACCTTTGGAAAAAATAATGTCTACTCTAGTAATTCGGAATCAGCACCATATAATCAAACGCTCCTAGTGATCAATGCATCGGACGTGGCATGTTGGCATCAGGCAAACGACGTCGGCCAATGACAAGCAGCATTCGCCAAGGCTTGCACGCATAAGTCGTGGCGTGTGCGCATCGGCTGGGTGACATCGTTGTCGTGCAATGATAGGCACCATCAGCCAAGGCCAAATGTGCTATGGGAAAGAAATTTCGGCCAACGTAAAGCTGAATCGGCCATGCAACATTGGTCGCGCATCGCCCGCATTTGTTGTGGCTTATGCACATTGTTACGTCGACATTGATTGTGGACTGCCCGCATCAATTGTGGCTTGTGATCATCGGCACATTCATTTTCGAGTGGGATGTGCGCATCGATCAGGAGAATTGTGTCATGATCTGCGTGCACTGGTCAGGTGACATCAATTGTGGCCTGCGCGCGTCGACCAAGCAACATTGAGCAACGGCAGGTTACAATACCCAAGGCCTACACATATCAATCTTGGAGTATGGCACTAACTCAATGACACGTTTTTGGCCTGCATGAATTAGCCAGGTGACGTCCACTAATGATAGGCTCCATCAACCAAAGTCATCACGCATCTGACGTGGTTTATGCACATTTGGAAAGCAACATCGGACAACGACATACATCATCATCCAAGGATATGCATGCATAACCCGTGGAGTGTTTGGATCGTCTTTGAAACATTGACATCAGCTATAATACGTACCATCATCGAAGGCTTGTGTGCTTCAGGCAAGCGACGTCGGCCAATGGTAGGTAGCAATAGCTAAGTCCTGCATGTATCTTACATTGCATGTGCGCTTCAATAAAGTAAAGCAGGCTAATGGAGAGTGGAATCATCCAAGCTTAAACGTAATTGTCGTGGTGTGTGTGCATCTCCAAGAAGACCTTCGCATCGGCTACATTCGGTAGCATTAGACAAGGATGGTGCATTTCTTACACGTGACGTTTCCCAACAGCATGTAACATAAGTCATGGATTGTGTGGACCGGCAGGGCGACATCAGCGTCAGCTGACAGATGGCAGCATAAGTGAAGGCATATCTGCTTAAGGAAAATGAAATTTACCAATGGCAAATGACTTCGGCAGGTGACTTAGGCCATAGCCTACTATACTAGACATGGCTTGTGCACACCGATCAACAGTGGAGTGGTCGCATCGGTCATGGACTATTTAAATCATTTATTAGTCGTAGATCTTGGCATTCCCGCATCACCCTTGGCATGCACACCACGTCCAACCGATGTTTGATGTGAGCTACCCGCATGGGCCGTAGCCTATACAATGCTCTGCCCGGGTCGGACATGAAGTGCTTGCATCAGCCGTGGTTTGTGCATATATCATAGTCATCATCGGGCATGGACTACGTACATCTCCTGTAGCCTTCAAACAACGTTCAAGCAATATCAGGTGTTGCCTTCCCCCATAGACCTTGTCCTGCGCAATGATCAACCGACGTCGGGTGTTTACTACCTCCATCACCCTTTGCCTGCAGAACTGTCATTTGACGTCGAGCGTGGCCTTCCCGTGTCGCCTTTGTCCTGAATACAATGGTCAGCCAATGTAGGAAGTGGTATTCCTGCATCGTCTTTGGCCTGCAAACAACGGTCTGCCAAACACACACGTGGCATACCCGCATTGCCTTTTGCATGCACAGAAGAGTCGATCGACGTCGGATATGGGTTGTACCTATCTTTTGTGGCCTGCACACACCGGCCAACGGCGACACAAGTTTCCTGCAAGCTTTGTCTGTAGCCTGCTCAGGTCAGCCATCCAATATCGAATGTGGCCTTCCACCATCATTCGTATCATACACACATCGGTCTACCTTGGTCAAACATGGTCTAACTGCATCACCTCTAGCGTGCACTTACTATTTGGCAACATTAGGCGTTTCCTGCCTTCATCAACTTTGGCCTGCACAACGGTTAGCCAACGTCCGACGTGGATTGCGTGCATCATCATTGGCGTACACACGACAGTCATCCGACTTCTAACATTGCCTGCCTGTATTGTCTTTAGCCTGCACACAATAGTCTGCTGACGACGTACGTGGCCTACCCGCGTTTTCTTTCACTTTCACACAATCTTCCTGCCTCACCATTGTCCTTGACACAACAGTTAGCTGACATTAGATGTGGGCTGCAAACATTGTCCTCAGCCTGCACACATTGGTCTGTTGTCGTCGAACTTTTCCTGATAGCCTTCTCTATAGCCTACACACATTGGTTGTTGACATCGAACGTGATCCGTCAGAATCAACCGTAGCCTACACTCATTGATACACTTACATCAAATGTTGCCTGCTAGTATTCTGTGTTACCGGTACATATAGGTCTATAGATGTCGGCCAATGCTAGACAACATCCACGAAGGCCTACACACACAAACGTGGAATGTGCGTTTCTTGCAAGCGATGTCACCCTAACGTTTGCGATATAAACTGAGTCATGTACGCATAAGTAGGGGCGTGTGCGCATTGACTCAGCAACATCATTCATGGCGTGCACGCTTCCGCTAGGAGACATCCATCAATGGCAGAAAACATCTTCCAAGGATTGCACACATTATTCATGGCCTATGGTTATCTAATGGGTATCATTTATTCTGGTCTTTATTCATTGGCCATGTGATATTAGCCAACAAAAGATAATATCAACCAAGGTCTTCACCTATGTGACGTTGTTTGTGCACATTTGACAAGCAACGTCTGAAAAGAGAATGCAACATCATTCCACTCATGATCACATAATCAATAGTATGTGTGCATCGGCTAGGCGACATGGACGTTAATAATAGACGGCACCATCTGCAAAGGCTTATATGATTCAAGAAAGCTATGTTGGTCAATGACAGGTCGCATCACCCAAGGCCTGCATGCTTTTGACATGGATGTGCACATCTAGCAAGAAACATTGGCCATTGGAATACACAATCAGCCAAGGCCTGCATGCATTGGTCATGGCGTGTGTGCATTGGCAGGGTGACCAATGCATCTTCCTACGTCAGGCAGCGTCAGCCAAGGCAGGTGCGCCTTGGCAAAGCAATATTGGCCGATCGAACGCAGCATAAGCCGTTGCATGTGCATATCGGCAAGGCGACATGGCGTCAGCTGACAGCAAGTAGCATTAGCCAAGGCCTATCTGCTTCAGGCAGGACACATCGTCCACGAAGAGGGGTAGGACAAGATACATTAGTTTTTTATAGTCGCATTGGCCATGACATGTGAACATCACTTATGAGATGTCGGGCGTGGACCAGTCGTGGCCTGTACACATCACTGAGCGATCATCAAGATTGGCCTTTTTGTATCGCCCTTGGCCTGCACAAAATACCCAGTCGATATCAGACATTGTCTACCTGCATTGTCCGTGTCATGAACATTTCTCAACTGATGCTTGCCATGGACTGCCTACATACGCGGTGATTTATGCACATCACTTATCCATTGTCAGGCGATTACGGCCTGCATCGTCCTTGGCCTGCAAAAAAATACTTAGGCAAAATCAAGTCTTGCCTGCCTTCGTCGACTTTGTCCTACACAAATGTCAGCCGACGTCAGGCATTCCTTGGCCCCATCACCTTTGGCCAGCACAACGATCAGCCGACCTCCAGTATGGCCTTCCCTCATCGCCTTTTTCATGTACACAATGGTTAGACAATGTCGAACATGGCCTTCCCGTATCGCCTTTGACCTGCACACAATGGTCAGTTCATGTCATATGTTGCCTACACTCGTCGCCTCTTGCCTGCATACAACGACCAGTCAATGTCAAACGTGGGATGCACCTATCTTCCGTGGCCTACACACATCTTCAAATGGAAGGCAGAATCAGCCAAGAGATGCACATATCATCCGTGTAATGTGTGAATCGATTGGGAGACATCGGTCATGGCATGCATGCTTTGGCTATGTGACATCGGCCAATGACAAGATGCATCAACCAAGGCCTACACGCATCTGACATGGTTTATGCGCATATAGAAATTGACATCGGACTACGACATACAACATAATTTAAGGCATGAAAATATAACCTGTGGCGTGTGTGCATAGGCTGAGCGACATTGACGTTACCCAATGACAAGCACCATCAACAAAGGCCTATGCACTTTTAGTAAGCAACGTCGGCCAACGGTAGGCAATATCAGCCGAGGTCATCACTCATCGTACATGGCATATGAAAAATATGGCAAGCGATGTTTGTCGATAGAATGCAACATCAGGCAAGGTCTACGCCTATCTTTCGTGGTGTGTGTGCATTAACATGGCGCTATTTGCATTGGCCAACCTTAGGGAGTATCTCCCATTTCCTATTTGCTTCAGGCAAGGGACGTTTGCCAATAACAATCAGCATCAACCAAATCATGTACGCATCAGCCATGGCGTATGTGCATTGGCATGACTAATTCAGTGTCGACCAACGACAAAAATCTTCAGCAAAGGCCTCTGCACTTCATCCCAATGACATCAGCCAACAATACACAACATAGGGTAGAAGATATTGGTAATGGACTACTTTATCGGCTGTTTTGTATGAATATCGCTAAGCTGGTATCGAGCGTGGACCTGTCGCATCGGTCGTGGACTATGTACATCACTCAACAGTCATCAAGATTGACCTTCCCACATAGCCCTTGGACTGCAAACAATAGACAGCCAGCGTCAAACGTGGCCTTCCAACCTCGGTAGTAGCCTACACATTGTTTAGCCGACATCGGCTGTAGACTGCGCACATCGGCCGTTGCTTGTGCACATTGATGAGCCATCGTCGAGCGTGAACTGCCCGCATAGACCTTGGCCGACAAACAATGGTCAGCGATATCTGGCATTGCCTTCCCCCGTCACCTTTGGAATACAGACTCAGTTGATGTCAAGCGTGGCCTTCCTTCACTTCCTTTGGTTCACAAAAAACAAAAATTTAGCGTCAATGTGTCCTTCCCGTATTGTCTTTTGCCTACACACAATGATTAGCCGGCATCAGACGTATAACCTTTTGCATGCACACAACGGTCAAGCGATGTCGGATGTGTGCTGCACTTGTCATCCGTTGTTTGCATACATTAGTAAGCCGATGTAAGAGTGACCTACCAACATCATCCGTAGTGTGCACTCCTCAGTCTTCCAACATCGAATGTGCCCTACAAACATTATTCATAGCCTGGACACATCGGTTTGTAGATGTCAACCAACAACAAGAACATCAGCTAAAAATTACACAGATCAGTTATGGCATTTTTGCATTGGTTGGGCGACATTTGCAATGACAAAGTCATGCTGAATCACCCAAAGTATATGAACTTTGGGCAAGCGACGCTGGCCAACAACAATTATCATCATCCAAGACCTGTACGCATTAGGCGAGAGGTATGCACATCGATAGGGAAACATCAGCATCGGCCAATGGCATGAAGCATCAGACAAGGCTTGTGTGCTTCAAACAAGAGAAATCTTCAAACAGAAACCGGCATAAGACAAAGGACATCAGTCATGGACTGTAGCATCGGTCATTGCCTATGAACATTACTTAGCTAACATCGGTCGGGGACTAACCATATTTTCCGTGTCTTGTGAACATTGCTCATCCATTGTCGAGTGTTGAATGCCCGCTTTGCTCTTTTCCTACAATTCATAGTCACGCAACATCACGCGTTGCCTGTCCTCATCACCTTTGGCCAGCACAACGGATAGCCGACATCGAATTCAGCTTTAACCTTGCACCTTTGGCTTGCATATTGGACAACAAACGTTGAGCGTTGACTTTAATATCACCTTTGGCCTGTACATTACGGCTAACCAATATTGGACATGAACTTCTCGCATCGCCTTTTGGTCTATACACAATGGTCATCCGAAGTTGGATACATCCTTCACTGAATGGTCAGCCAATATGGGACATGGGATGCACCTATCGTCTCTGGCTGGCATACATAAGTCTGCTGGTATTAGAAATGGGCTGCACCTATCCACTGTGGTCTGCACACATCAGGCTGCCAATGTCGGATGTAGCCAGCCATCATTGTTCATAGCCTGCACACATCGGTGTACCGATTTCAAAGTGATCAACCTTCATCGGTTGTGGCCTACACACTTCAATTATACGACGTTGGATGCAACTTCCCGCATCTTTTGTGGCTTACACTTGTTAGATGAGCTACTCATATGCGACGACATTAATCAAGGTGTAGTCAACAACCTGCATATGTCTATGCCGTACAAAAATCAAATGAGTGTGAAATGCTCTTCCTGCATAACAACATATTTATCTATTTTCCATCATTTATTCTCAACATTTCTACCTCACACGGTTCTTTCTTACAAATTTCATCAAGGTTACTGTTCGTACAATATAGAATTTTTTTTTGTAAAAGTATGTCATCTATCATTATTTCACATGTTTATAAGTACTTCAATATTTTGCTGACATTTATTCACTGTTTAAAATTTATTTTTATGAATTTTTTGTGTTAAATTTTAAAAATTCAAATTTATTAAATAGTTGAATTTAATGCTTTATTTATTAGTGAATTTTTTCCATTAATTTTATAATTATTTCATATTTTTCTTATTTTTTAGTAATTAATTGCACATATTCGGATTTACCGAACAAAAATAAATATCGACAAAATTGTTGAAATTGTTGAATATGGTTACTATATACATTTGTTACTTTTTGGGGTTAATTTTATATTTTTCCTATTTTTATTAATAAATTACCCTTTTTCAATATTTACAAAAAAAAAATAAGAAATTGTTGAAATTGTTGAATTTATGGCTACAATATTCATTTTTGAATTCTCGGCGTTAGTTTTATATTTTTAATTTTTTTCCCATTTATATTCATGAATTACCCATTTGAGATATTTTCTGAACTAAAATAAAAATAAAAATATTGTTGAACTTAAAGTTTGTATATTTATTTGTTAATGTTTTGCGTTAATCGTTTATTTTTTATTATATATTAATGAATTACCAATTTTCGAGATAAATCAAACAAAACTAAATATTTAAAAAATGTTGAAATTGATGAATTTAAGTTTACTATATTTATTTATGATATTTTGGAGTTAATTTTGAGTTTTCCTATTTATTCATCAATTATTCAGTTTCAGGATTTTATCGAACAAAAATAGCAATTAAAAAAATTGTTAAATTTATTGAATTAAAGGTTACTATATTTATTTGTAAATTTTTGGTGTAAGTATTATATTTTTTCATAATTCCTATGTTTCATTAATAAATTACTCATTTTTGTGTTTAACCGAATAATATTAAAAATTTAAAAATTGTTGAAAACTGTTATTTCATATTTGAAAAAGTTATTTGTGGAAAGTTATGTGTTTTTGTACCTTAGAAAGTTCATATTTAGGTTGTATATGTTCAATATAAGTCTTTTGTAAACACGATGTCTACCCTTGTAAGTCAGAATACGTGACATAGAATTAAATGCTCCAAGTGGGACATGCATCGGACTTGACATATTAGCATCGGGCAAGCAACATTGGCCAACGACAGGGAGCATTAGAAAAGTCCTATATGCTTGATCGTGGCGTGTGCGCATCGACTGGAGGACATCGACGTTGTGCAACATGAACCATTAGCCAAGGCCTATGTTCTTTGGGCAAGAAATGTCGGCCAACAGAATGTGACATCAGCCATGGCACATTGGTCAAGGATTGACCGCATTGGCCGTGACTTGTGCACATTGCTCCATAGACGTTTGTCAAGGACTGCCTGCATAGGTCGTGGCTTGTGTACATAGCTCTGTCATAGTCGGGTGTGGGATGTTCGCATTAGTCAGGGGAATTCAGCCATGGTCTGAGCGCATCGGTCAATCGACATTAATTGTGGCCTGCGCGGAACGAACAAGCAACATCGTCCAACGACATGCAACAGCATCTTGTACGCATCAATCGTGTCATATGTTCAAAGACTCGACGACGTTGGTCGTGGACTGTGCGTATAAACTTGGAAGCATCTTTCAGTGGAAAGCAACATCATATAAGGCAAGCATGCCTCATACATGGCGTGTGCACATCGACTGGGAGACATTGGTCGTGGTGTGCAAGCATTGGCCAAGCAACGCCATCCAACGAGATCATGCATCAACCAAGTTCTTAACACATTTGATGTGGTTTCTGCACATCTAGAAAGAAACATCACAAAACGACATACCACATCATCCAATGAGATGCATTCATAACCCATGACTTGTCTGAACCTTCTTGGTGATGTCAACGTCGACAATAGGAGGCACCATGAACGGAGGTTTGTGTGCTTCGGACAAGTTACGTCGGCCAATGGTAAGAAGCATCTTAGCCTGCACGCATCTGACATGGCTTATGCGCCATGTGGGAAGCGACACCAGCCAATGAAAAGCAACATCAGCAAAGGCCTGCACACATAAGTTTTGTTGTGTGCACATTTACTGGGTAATTTCATTCGTTGGTTGAGTGCATCGACCAAACGACCTCATCAGTGGTCTGTGCGCATTAGCCAAGCAAAATAAGCTAACGACAGGGAGAAACAAATAAGGACATCACGCATCAGTCGTGTGGTATGTGTATCGACTCATGGACATCAATCCTAGCCTACGCACAGTGGCCAGGTGACATCAACCAATGAAAGGCAATATTATCCAAGGCCTACAGGCATCAGTCGTGGCATGTGTATTTTGGCTGGGCCACACCGGTCGTTACTTGCAAGTTTCATCAAGGTGACATCGGCCAACGGCACGCACCATCAGCAAAGGTCTTCAGGCATCTGATGTAGTTTCTGCGCATCTTGCAACCGATGTCGGACTAGGATATGAAGAATTATCCAAGTAATGTATACATAACCTATGTGGTGTATGCATCGACTGATAGACATAAACATCGGCAAACGATAGGTGCGATCAATAAAGGCTTGTGTAATTTGAGTAAGAGACATCGGCCAGCGCTAATGGTTGTGCACATCTATTTTGGCGTGTCTACTTCGACTTGGCGCTATTTGCATCAGCCAACGTAAGGCAGCATCGACAAAGGCCTATTAGCTTCAGGAAAGTGACGTTGGTCAACGACAAACATTATCAACCAAGGCATAAATGCATCAGTCATGGCGTTTGCGCATCGATAAGGTGACTTTAGCGTCAGCCAATGGCAGGAAGCATAAGCCAAGGCCTAAGAGCTTCGAGAAAATGACATTGGCCAACAAAAACCGCATTGCCAAGACGACATTCCTCATTGACTATCGCATCGGTTTTTACCTATGCATATCCCTTAGTTGACATCAAGCGTGGACCGGTCGCATCAATCGTGGCCTATGCATATCACTATGTGGTCATCGATCTTGATCATCGCACATCACATTTGTCTTGCACAAAAACGACCAATCTATGTCAGATGCGGGGCTGCCCGCCTCGACCGTAGAGTGGACTGCCCGCATCTACCATTTCTTGTGTGCATAGCTAGTTATAGTCGGGCGTGGACTCACCGCATAGCTCTTGGCATGCAAACATCAATTAGCCATATCGGGTGTTTCCTAAACACATCACCTTTGTCCTGCATAAAAGTCAGCCGACGTCAGACGTGGCCTTCCTGTATCACCTTTGGTGTGCATAAAATGGATAGGTGACGTCAGATGTGGCCTTCTGGCATCGCCTTTGGCCTACACAAAATTGTTAGACGACATCGGACATGGACTGCCCGCATTACCATTTGCATGAACACAACGGTTGGCCAACGTGGGACGTGGGCTGAACTTATACTCTGTTCCCCGCCAGCATCGTCCGTAACCTGCACTCATCAGTCTGCTGACATCATACATGTCCTGCCAGCATCTTTTGTAGCCTTCACACATCAAATGGCAGGAACATCACCCAAGGCATACAAACATTTGTTATGGGGTTATGCATTGTTTGGGCGACATTTGCATCGACCAATGTCAGGCAACATCAACAAAGACATGTGCATTTCGGGCAAGCGAGGTTGGCCAACAATAGGTGTCATCAGCCAAGGTGTGCATGCATTCAACGTGGTGTATGCACATCGGCAAGGAGACATTGGAGTCATCCAAAGACATAAAGCATCACCCAAAGTTGTGTGCTTTGACAAAGAGACATCGGTCGTAGACTTCCTACATCCTCCGTAGCATGAGTACATCGCTTACCTGCCATCTAATGTGGACTTCCCGTATCGCCCTTTGTGTGCTAACAATAGTCAGGCGACATCTAGCATTACCTGCCCTCATCGCCTTTGGAAAGAACAAAGGTCAACTGACGTCGGACATTGCTTGACCCATCACCTTGGGATTACACATTGGTCAGCCGAATATGAGCGTGGCCTTAACACATCGCCATTAAACTGTGCATAATGGTCAGCCAACATTAGATAAGGATTTCCTGCATTGCCTTTGTCCTGCTCACAATGGTCAGCCGACGTCATACGTGGCCTTCACACAACAGTCAGTCAATGTGAGACATGGACTACACCTATCGTCTGTGACCTACATACATTAGTCAGCCGGCGTCAGACATGGGCAACACCTATCGTTTGTGGCCTCCATACATCGATCTTCTAATGTAGCACATCGCCTGCCAATTTCGTCCATATCTTGTAAATATCGGTCTACAAATGTCAGAGTTACATGGACATACTGTTTGTGCCTACTAGCATCATCTCGACGTCAAATGTGCCTACCGGCATCATCTCTGGCTTGCACTTGTTAGACAAGCGACGTCATATCCAGCGACATTGATCAAGGTCTAGTCGATAGCATGCAGATGTCTATGTAATACAAAAATCAAAAGAGTGTGAAACGTCGTTTATGCATACCAACATATTCATCTATTTTCCATCATTTGTTCTCAATGATTCTACTTTACGTGCTTCTTTCGTACCAATTTCATCTTTTACGGTTTGTAGAATATTGAAAAATCTTTTATTTGTACAAATATGTAATCTATCATTAGTTTGAAATGTTTAGAAGTATTTTCAAGCATTTTCGTAATTTTCGGACTTTTATTCATTGGTTGAAATATTTTTTACGGTGTCTATTTTTTATGTCACATTTTAAAACTTAAATTTTTTATATTATTGAATTTAGTGCTTTATTATTTGAAAATTTTTTGCGGTAATTTAATACTTTTTTGATTTTTTCCTATTTTAATAATTCATTACCTATATATCATAATTGAACTAACAAAAATAAATATAAGAAAAATGCAAAATTATGAACTTAAGGTTACCATATTTGTGCATTATTTTACATTTTTTCTATTTTTTTATTAATGTATTACCCTTTTTTGAGATTTACCAAATTAAAAGATTGTTCTAATATTTGAATTTATGGTTTCTATATTTATTTTCAAATTTTTGTTGTTTGTTTTATATTTCTAAAATACTATTTTTCCAATTTTTTTATTCATGAATTACCCATTTTAGAGATTTACCAAAGTAAAATAAAAAATTTTTAAAAAATGTTGAAATATCTGAATTTATATTACTATATTTATTTGTGAATTTTTGCCTTTTATTTCATTAATGAATTACTAATTTTTGAGATTAATATAAGAAAATAAATATCAAAAAACATGTTGATGATGAATTTAAAGTTAATAATTTAATTTATGATTTTTTTGCATTAATATGATATTATTCATTATTTTTGTTCATGAATTACCCATTTTCGGGATTTACCGAACAAAAACAATAATTAAAAAAAATGGTTTAAATTATTGATTATAAGGTTACTTTATTTATTTTTGAATTTTTTATGAAAATTTTATATTTTTCTCATAGATTTACTATTTTTTAAGTATCAATTAATCATTTTCGGTATTTATCGAACAAAAATAAATAAAATAAATTGTTAAAATTACTGAATTTTAAGTTACTTTATCTATTTGTAAATTTTTGACATTATTTTTTTCATTTCTTCCTATGTTTTATTAAGTAATTACACATTATTGGCTTTAACCAAAAAAATTAAAAAATAAATGAAATTGTGTTGTGGAAGCTAATGTGTGTTTATACCTTAGAAATTGAATATTTGGTTCGTAATGTTCAATATGAATCTTTGGGAACAACAATCTATTCTAGTAAGTCAGAATCCGCGCCATAAAATCAAACGCTTCAAGTGGTCCATGCATCAAACGTGGCATGTTGGCATCAGGCAAGCGACATCGGCCAATGACAGGTTGCATCAGCAAAGACTTGCATGCATGAGTTATGGCGTGTGCGCATTGGTTGGGCAACATTGGCATCGTGCAACGAGAAGCACCATTAGCTAAGGTCTGTGTCATACTTTGAAAATCGAAGACGAGTCTTAGGGCCTAACATAGGTGCCATGGGGTCTGAACACTATTTTAGGACCTATTTTGATGAATATAGTTCATTTAGGAATTTTAGAAACCAAAACGTCCAAGTCCATGACGTCCAGAAGTTAGTTCAAAGTGGTGCTAGCGTTCCTTAGCCTATTTGACTAGCTTTTAATAGTTGGAAATTAATGAAATTTGGTGAAAATGTGGGTGAATTTATAGTTTTTTCATGGTCGAAACATCCGGGTATGACTCCCCAAGGCCAACCAAGGTCCCTTGAGGAGGACCCTTGCAAGTTGATCTCAACTCTTCCTAGGCAGTGTGAATCGATGAGATGTAGTTTATAGTCTGTGTCTGGATTGACGGGGGGTCATTGCAAACCTTCGACAAACAATTGGAAAAAGGGATGAATCCTTCGCCTGCACGAATGTCTAACCATGACAATAGTTGTGTAGGACGGGGGAGGGGGGGGGGACCAACCGTCGACACACAGATGGCTAGTCGACGGGGTTCCATTTGTGAGGGTCAAAGTTTTCCTGCATGTTTTAATGTAGGTTCATTTAATTAGTTAAGGGGTTCAGAGGTTAATTAGTGTTAAGAGATCTTAACTAAGTTAATTAACTTCTCCTATAAAGACCCCAACCCTCATTAATTTAAGAACCATTCACCAAAATAAACTCTCTTCCTTCTCTCTCTTTTTGGAAGCCACCATTGAAGACAAGCTAGGTGGAGGTTTTGGGGCCTGTAAAGGGACAATGTCACCATCAAATCTTCATCAAGCATTAAGGTATGTGATCTATTCAACTTTGAGACTCTTTCCTTAAAGGGTTCCATCAAAATGGATTTTAAAAGTTGAGTTTTCATGTGGGTTTCATCTAATCTCGAAATTGAAGTTATGAATTGAGTTGTTGATGATTTTTTTAGGTTATAGTGAAAAGACTAACATGTATTCTAACTTGATTGTAATAATTGTTGATTTTTTGGTCTAAATTTAAGAACATGATCCTCAACCCCTAACCCTAGGTTATGATCTTGATCTATATTGTATTATGATCATTCAATTGACCTTGTTTTTGATTAGATTACTATCCTATGGTGTTATTATGAATAAATTTAAGATGAATTATAGGTATATCATTGATTGTGGTTAAGCATGATGCTATATTGGAGTGAGCCTTGTATTAGGATTGATAGGATGGTATGATGTCGAATTTAAATGTCTTGACTATGTTGTGAGGGTGATTAAGGTGTATGTTTTATAAGGATGGTGATGACCATCAATCTGAATTAATATGATGTGAAGTGCAAATATGTTAACGTCACTTATATGAATTTTTATGAAAGGACTTGTACTCATACAGTTCTTATTGAGCTATTGATGATAATGATTATACAAGGGGTAGACCGTATGACCTAAACTAAGATATGATTCATTATGAAAGGCTTAAAGACATTTCAAAAAGGGACTCTATCTTAGCAACGAGTGAACTAGATCGACGAGTGTCCCTTCCCACATAGGGAAGGTAGGAGCACTAAATAACTCATGATATTGGAGACTATAACGCATGGAGCATAACGAGGGTCCCAACTACATCTCCTAGTTCTTAAACTATGTTACCCCCATAAGAATAATAGCTAGTGGATCCACGTAGTTGCAATGTTTTATGTTTTGGTACTACCTTGGAAATTAGTCTGCCTTCTTTTGGTTTACGGTTTTATGACACCGGGTTCCATATTAGCTCATGTGGTCTATATAAGTTAGGGAAAGATGTTCCAAAAAGGTAAAATGAATTAAAGGATTTGAACTCTAACTAGGATAACCTAAGGGGTCTAGCTTAGTCTGGATAAGGGTATGAGACTCTACCTAAGCATTGTAGTAGTTAGCCTTGAGGGAAGTCTTCGGAGAATTTTCTTATATATGGTTATGTTATGATGATATATGTTATGTACATGATGAACTAGCACATTGTTTATACTATATGTTGATTACTTCACGTATGAGTATGTGTTGGGTTATGTTGTTAAGATAAGATGGCATGTATACCTAAATGTTATATTATGTGAAGTTGGAAATTGGTTATGGTTTTTTGTTGAGGATACTTTATTGAGTAATGTTATGGGGATTTTCTTGGTCATTGCATTTGTTGACTTGATAGGATTCATGGGTAGTTGTCTTGCTTATTATGATATAATTGACTCTTGGCCATGCTTGTGACGTTATTCCTTGATGATAGTGTTGTAGTAAATCATGGGTTCAAGTATGTGGGGTTACATAATTACTTATTTCAGTTAGTCAGCATGTTTTGTTGATTGGTGTGACTTGCTTTATTTTACATTAGACTTTAAAAAGGGTAAAATGACATGTTTTAACTTAATGCCCCCTTTTTTAAAATGTTTTGCTCTTATATGTGCATATGGTATCATACTTAGTACATGTGTATTACTAACCCCATTTTCTTCCTCTTTCCCAAACATTTCAGGTTCCGATTGTTGAAGGCTCGTTCGAGACGACTTGAAGAAATCTTGGATGTTCTCTATCATCCAAGTGTATAGGTCCTCCCTTTCCGAGGACTATGCCAATATCTTGCTTATGAAGCTGCTTTGCTTTTCTAAGACTTTTATGTTCATTCCACTTTCATTGTGTAGGACTTGTATAAGCCTATATGTGGCATCTTTACCTCTGATGTAAGGCTATGCCAAATTGTTATGATTGTTTAGATGGTATAAGATGAGACAGTCTTTGAGACTATTTACTATTTTACATATATCTATGTGCAATAAAAGTAGAACGCTATGTAACCTTCCTATACGAAGGGTCTATGTATACTCGATATATATATTATGTATATGTAGAGGTCTATGTAAACCTCCAGGGAGATGCATTGAGAGGTTTAAATTTTTCCTCAAATTTCAATCTATGAATGTTATGATATCAGACTAAGGGGATAGTCTTAGTCCTCAAAGAGGACGCCTACGCCGGTTACATGTAGGGGTTAAACACGGATATGACAATCTGTGTGCTTTGGGCAAGAAATGTCGGCAAACGAAAAGCGGTATCGGCCATATGATATTGGTGGTGGATCGCCCACATTGGTCGTGTCTTGTGCACATTGCTCGGTCAATGTTTGTCGTTGACTGCCCGCATCGGTTGTGGCTTGTGCACATCGCTCATTCATTGTGGAGAGTGTATTGTACGCATCGTTCAGGAAAATTTCGTCATGGTCTTAGCGCATCAGTAAGGCAACATTAGTTGTGGCCTGCGCGCATCAGTTAAATGACATCAATAGTGGCCTGCGCGCATCGACCAAGCAACATCGGTGTAACACAGGTTACAACAGCCAAGGCCTACACATATCAATCATGGTGTGTGTGCATCGACCCGACGACACATTCGTCGTCTGCATGCAATGGCGAGGTGACTTCGGCCAACGACAGTCTGCATCAACCAAATTCTTCACGCATCTGACGTGGTTTGTTTGCATCTGGATAGCAACATTGAACAACGACATGCATCATCATCCAAGGATATGCATGCATAACCCGTGGAGTTTGTGCATCGTCTTTGAAACATTGATGTCGGCAATAAGAGACACCATCAGCCAAGGCTTGTGCGCTTTGGGCAAGTAACATCGGCTAATGGTTGTCATCATCATCTATGGCCTACACGCATCAGACATGGCATGTGCGCTTCTTAAAAGCAAAGTCGGCTAACAGAATGAGATATCCGCCAGGCCTCCACGCCATTGTTGTGGTGTGTGTGCATCGGCAGGGTGACCTTTGCATCAGCCTACATTATGTAGTATTAGACAAGGTTGGTGTACTTTGGGCAAGCGACGTTTCCATACGGAAGGCAACATAAGTAGTGGCATGTGCGGATCGGCAGGTCAACATCAAGTAAGTTGATAGCTTGTAGTATAAACCAAGGAATATCTTCTTCGGGAAAGCGACATCGGCACACGACAGACATCATTGGTCAGGGGACATAAGCCTTAGACAATCACATCTGACGTGGCCTGTGCACATCGGTCAAGCGTGGATCATGCACATCATTTAGTAGTCGTCAGGCTTGGAATTCCCGTACTTCCCTTGGCCTGCATACCACGACCTGTTGACATGGATCGTGGGCTACTCACACCGGTCATAGCCATAACATTTCTCTGGCGACGTCGACCGTGGACTTCCTGCGTCGATTGTTGTTTGTTCACATCAATTAATCATCTTCGGGCATAAAAAGCGAACATTACCCTTGCATTGCAAACAATGGTCCAGAGACGTCAGGTGTTTCCTACCCCCATCAAGTTTGGCCTGCACAAGTATTGTATGTAGCCTACAAATATCAATCAATGGATGTCAGCCAATGACATAAAGCATCAGCCAAGTCTTGCGTGCCTCTGACATGACATGTGCACATCTTGCAAACGAAATTGGCCAATGGCATGCAACTTCAACCAAGGCTTGCACGCACGGACGTGGAATGTGGTTATCTTGCAACCGACATAGGATAATCACATGGGATATAATCCAAGCATGCATGCTGGAACATTGCATGTGCGCATCTAGAAAGAAACGTTAGCCAACAACATACAACTTCAACTAAGGCATGCACACATCAGTTGTGTCGTGTGCACATCGACTGGGAAATTTCAACCATGGTTTGAGTGCATCGACCAGGTGACATCACCTGTGGCTTGTGAGCATAGGCAAAGCTACATTGGCCAACAAGAGGGAGAAAAAACCAAGGCCTCACACATTAGTCGTGGCATCTGTGCGATGACTCATGGACACAGTCTTAGCATACGCATAGTGGCCAGGTGACTTCGACTAATGGAAGGAAACATTAGCCAAGGCCTACACACATCTGCCGTGGCATGTGTGCATAGACTGGGAAACATCGGTTGTGGCTTACAAGTTTTGGATAGGTGACGTCGGCCAATGGAAAGCACCATCAACAATGGTCTTCACACATCTAACGTGGGTTGTAAGAATCTTGCAACCTACACTAGAATACGAAATGCAGAATCATCCAAGTCATGCACACATAACCTATGGGGTGTGTGCAATGGCTGTGCGACACTAACATCGGCCAATGACAGGCACCATCAATAAAGACTTGTGCGCTTTGAGAAAGAAATATCGGCTAACGATAGGCAACATCAGTCAAGTCCAGCTCACATCTGTATAGGCGTGTGTGCATCGAGTGGGCTCTATTTACATTCACCAATGACAGGCAATATCAACAAAGGCCTGCACGCATCAGTCGTTGCAGGTGTTCATCAACTCATGGACATCAATCCTAGCCTACGCACAGTGGCCAGGCGATATCTACATATTGAAAGAAACATTAGCCAAGTCGTACACACATGATTCTTGGCATGTGTGCATCAACTGGGCAACATCAATTGTCACTTGCATGTTTTGTCTAGGTGACGTCGACCAACGGCAGGCACCATCAGCCAAGGTCTTCGAGCATCTGACGTTGTTTGTGTGCATCTTTCAACCAATGTCTGACTACGACATGCAAAATCATCCAAGGCATCTACATACAACCTATGCGGTGTGTGCATCCGGTTAAGATACATTGACTTGGAACAATGATAGGCACGATCAACAAAGTCTTGTGCACTTTGAGTTATTGACATCAGCCATCGATGTGAAGTATTAGCCATGTCTTGCGCGCATAGATCGTAGCGTGTATGATTTGACTGGGCGCTATTTGCATCAGCCAACATAAGGAAGTATCGTCAAAGGCATGTTAACTTCATGAAAGCAACATTGTTCAACCACAAGCAACATCAACCAAGGCATACATGCATTTGCTGTGGCGTGTGCACATAGGGTGCCTTCGGCGTCGACCAACGGCAAGATGAAGCAGCCAAGGCCTGAAGGATTCAGGAAAATGGCATCGAACAATGAAAACCAGAATCATCCAGGTGACCTTGGTCATGGACTGTCGCATCAGACGTTTCCTATACATATCCCTATGCTGACATTGGGTATGGACCTGTCGTATCTGCCTTGGCTTGTGCACATCACTTACTGTATGTCGATCTTGATATTCCAACATCACCTTTGGCCTGCACACAACGGCTATAAGGTGCTAAACATGGGGCTGCCCGCCTCGGCCGTAGCCTGTGCATTTTTCAACTTACATTGGTCTGCCCACATCGACCGTCGTTTTTGTGCATTGCTGAGTTGTTATTGAGAGTGGACTTCCCTCATAGTTCTTGGCCTGTAAAAAACAATTAGCAATATCGAGCGTAGCCTAAACACATAATCTTTGTCCTGCATAAGAGTCAGCCGACGTCGGGCATGACCTTCCTGTATCGCCTTTGGTCTGCATAAAATGGACCGCTGTCATCATATGTCACCTTCCGGCATCTCTTTTAGACTACACATAATTGTTAGTCGACATTAGAAGTGGACTGCCCGCATCACCATTCACATGCATACATTGCTTGGTCGACGTTGGATGTGAGCTGAAACTATCATATGTGGCCTGCATACATCGGTCAGTCGATGTCAAACATGGCCTGCTAGAATCGTCTGTAGCCTACATTCATTAGTCTGCCGACATCGAACGTGGACTGCATGAATATTTCACAACCTACGCACATCAATCTATAGATGTTGGCCAATGGTAGGCACACTAGCCAAGGCCTGAACACATCAGATATGGCGTTTATGCATCAGTTTTGAATCATTTGCATCGACCAACGTCTGACAACATAAACCACGACATGTGCACTTTGGAAAACAACGTTTGATAACAATAGATAGCATCAGCCAAAGCCTGTACGCATCCGCCATGGTGTGTTTGCATCTACAAGGGGACATCAGCAACGACCAACGACATGAAGAATGAGCAAATATTTTTGTGCTTCGATCAAGAGAAATCAACCAATGGCAGCAAACATCGGCACGCAAAATTAGTTGTCTTTGAGCGGTCTTTGAGCTATGCCCTGCAGCATCGCCCTTGTCCTGCAAACAATTTTCTACCTTTGTCGGAAGAGGGCTACTCGCATCGGTCTTAGCCTGCTTTGTTTAGATAATGCCAGTTGCTTGTGCACATCTCTTACCCGTCATCGGGCGTGGACTGCACGAATCGTCCTTGGAATTCAAAAAATAGTCAGGCAACATCATGCGTTGCCTTCCCTCATCGCCTTTGTCCAACACAAAGTTCAGCCGACGTCAGACATTGTCTGACCCCATTGCTTTTTGCTTGCACATTGGTTAGAAGACGTCAAGCGTGGCCTTCCTATATTTCCAATGGCCTTAACATAAAGGTCAACCGACATTGGATAAGTCCTTCCCACATGGTCTTGGGCTTGCACACAATGGTCTGTCGACGTCGGATGTGGCCTTCACACAATGATTAGTCAATGTGGCACATAGACTACACCTATTGTGTGTGACATAAATATATAAGTCAACAAACGTTGGACATACGCTGCACCTATCGTGTGTGGCATGCATACGTCGGTCTTTCAACGTCACATTTCGCCTTCCAACTTCATCCATAGCCTGTACACATCAGTGTACCGACATTAGAGTGACTTGGTTGCATTGCTTTTGGCCTGCACATTAATATCATCCAAAGTCGGATGTGCACGATGCATGCGGCGACATTGATCAAAATCTAGTCGACAACATGCAGATGTCGCTGCCATACAAAAAAAAGAGAGTGAAATGCCCTTCCTCCAGAACAACATATTCATCTATTTTCCATCATTTATTCTCAACGTTTCCACCTCACATTCTTCTTTCGCTAACAATTTAATCACAATACAATTAGTATGATATTGAAAAATCTTTAATTTTTACAAATATGCAATCTATCATTAGTTTCAAATATTTAGAGTATTTTCAAGAATTTTCATATTAATCTGACTTTGTTCATTGTTTAAATTTTTGTATGGTTTTTATTTTACGTCACATATTTAAAATTTTAATTTATCATATTGTTGAATTTAATTGATTAAAGAAAAGTCGGTAAACAGAGAGCGGCATCAGCCAAGCCTCCACGCAATTGTTGTCGTGTGTGTGCATCAGCGGGGCGACCATCGCATCAGCCTACTTTATGTTGCATTAGTCAAGGCAGGTGTGCTTCGCGAAAGCGACGTTTCCCATGGCAGGCAACATAAGTCGTGGCATGTGCGGATCGACATAGTGACATAAATGTTGGTTGATAGCTGGTAGCATAAGCCAAGGAAAACCTACTTGGGGAAAGCAATATCGGCCAATGGAAAGAGACATTGGCCAAGCGACATAAGTCGTACAGAATCGCATCAGACCGGTGCACATCGGTCAAGCGTGGACCGGCCGCATTGCCTGTGGACTGTGCACATCATTTAGTAGTCGTAAGACTTGCCATTCCTATATCGCCCTAGGCGTACACACCACGACCTTCCGACATTGGTCGTGGGCTACCCACATGAGTCTTAGCCTGAACATCGGTCTGCCGACATCAGTCGTGGCCTACCCCCATCGATTTTGCCCTGCACAAGTATTGTACGTAGCCTACAAATATCAATCACTAAATATCGCCAACGACATAAAACATCAGTCAACGCTTGTACGCCTTTCACGTGGCATGTGCAATCTTTAAAACAAAGTAAGCCAATGGCATCCATCTTCAGCCAACGATTGCATGCATAAATATGGAATGTTCTTATCTTGCACCTGACATCGGCCAATGACATGTGACATCAACCAGGCATGCATGCAAGAACATGGTATATGCGAATCTGGCAAGCGACATTGGCCATCAACATGCCGCATCAGCTAAGGCTTGCACAAATCTATTGTGTCATGTGCATGTTGAGTGGGAAATTTAAGTCGTGGTTTGAGTGCATAGATTAGGGGACATCATATGCGGCATGTGCGCATAGGCATAGCTACATCGGCCAACGAGAGGGAGCGACAACCAAAGCCTAGGCACATTAATCGTGGTGTGTGCGCGAAAACTCATGGACATAAATCCTAGACTACGCATAGTGGCTAGGAGACCTCGACCAATGAAAGGGAACATTATCCAAGGCCTGCACGCATCTTTTGTGGCATGTGTGCATGGACTGGGCGACATGGGTCATCGCTTTGAAGTTTTGGTTGGCCAAAACGGCAAGCACTATCAACTTAGTATTCACGCATCTGACGTGGTTTGTGCGCATGTTTCAACCTACATCGGATAATGACATAAAGTATTATTCAAGGCATGTACACATAACCTATAGGGTGTGTGCAACAGCTGAGCGACATTGTATCAGCCAACGATAGGCACCATAAATAAAGACTTGTGCTCTTTGATTAAGTGACGTTTGAATGATAGGCAGCATTAGCTAGGAGATGCATACATCTACCTTGGCGTGTGTGCATCGACTGGGCTTATTTGCACCGGCCAACGTCAGAAAGCATCAACAAAGGCAGGCGATCTTCAGTGAAGCAACGCTGGCCAACGTAAGGCAATATCAACCAAGGCATGCATGCATCAGTCGTGGCGGGTGCACATCGGCATCCGCTAATGGAAGGCAACATTAGCCAACTCCTTTGTGTTTTAGGCAAATGACATTGCCCATCGATAAGTATCCTCGGCGAAGCTACCTTGGTCGTGGACTGCCGCATCGAAAGTTGCCTATGCATATCCCTAAGATGACATCTGGCATGGACTTATCGCATTAGTCATGGCCTGTGCGTATCACTTAGTGTCCATCAAGCTTGACCTTCCCGCATTGCCTTTGGCCTCCACATAATAGCTAGTTGATGTCACACGTGGGCTGCCGGCCTTTGTCATGACCTGCACTCATGACGTGTCCGCCAAATATTGTTCGTAGCCTACACACCTCATCTGATCGATGTAGAACTTTTCCACCAAGAATTTATGTATCCTTCACACATTGGTCTGTAATATATGACGTGGCCTGGCCGCATCACCTCAATCCTGCACATATCGGTAAGGCTACATCGGGCTTTGCCTGCCCCCATCGACTTTGGCCTACACAATAATCAGCCGACACTAGGCGTGGAATGCTTTTATCGCCCATGTCCTATACACCATGGTAAGCCAATGTCGAGCATTGCTTTCACGCATTGCCTTTGGCCAACACATAATGGTCACCCAACATAGGGTATGGCCTGCTTGCATCGCCTTTGGCCTGCACACAATGGTCAGTTGATATCAGACGTAGTCTTTCTGCCTTGCTTTTGGCCTGCACACAAAGGTCTGTTGACATTGAACGTCGATTTCCAACTTCGTTCATAGCCTAAACACATTCATCTGCCGACGTTGAATTTGTCCTGCAAGCATTATATGTAGACTACAAATATCGGTCAACTGATTTTGACCAACGGCATAGGCTTGCACGCATCTAACGTAGCATGTGCATACATGGCATACGAAGTCGACCAATAGCATGCGCCTTTGGCCAAGTCTTGCACACATGGACGGGGAATGTGCATATCTTGCAACAGACGTCGGCTAATGATATGCGACATTAGTAAAGCATACATGCACTGATATGACATGTGAGCATCTGGAAAGAGATGTTGGCGTAGGACATGAAGCATCAACTAAGTCCTGCTTGCATCAGTTGTATCGGATAACGTAGGGAGCATCACCAAAGGTCTATAAGCTTCTGGCAAGAGACGTTGGCCAATGGCTAGCAACATAAATTAAGGCATGCATGCATCAACCGTGGCGTGTGCGCATCGGTCGGTAGAATTTGACATCGGTCAACAACATTTTCCATTAGATAAGGACTCTATTCTTCGGGAAAATGACATAGGCGAATGACAAACGGCCTCAGCAAGGCAAAATTGGTTGTGGAATTCTTCATTGGTTGTTACCTATGCATATCCCTAATATGACATCTGGCGTGGACCTGTCGTATAAGTCATGGCCTATGAACATCACAGAGTGGTCGTCGAGTTTGACCTTTACGCAACTTCTTTGGCTTGCGCACAATATCTGGTTGGCGTGTGATAGGGGCTGCCCGCCTCGCTGAATCCTGAACATTTCTTTGCCGACATCTACAATGGATTGCTCGACTAGCTTTTTGCTGCAAATACAATCAGCGATATCTGGCGTTGCCTACCCACATCGCCTTTCACCTGCCGATTTGTAAGTCGATGTCGGGCGTGGACTTCCTACATTGCCTTTGTTGTGAATAAAATGGATAGCTGACATCATATATGGACTTGGCACATCACCTTTACCAACACAGAATTGTTAGTCGACATTAGAAGTGGACTACCCGCATTGCATTTTGCATGCACACCACAGTCAACATACGTTGGACGTCGGTTGAACCTATACTCCGTGGCCTTCTAGCATCTTCTGTAACCTGTACTGATAAGCTTCCCGACATCAGACATGGCCTGCCGGCATTTTCCGTAGCCTGCACACATTTAGTATGTAGATGTCGGCCAATGGCAGGCACTTCAGCCAAGGCCTTGACATGTTCATTATGGCATTTATGCATTGGTTGGGCGACATTTGCATCGACCAGTGTCAGGCAACATCAGACAAGACATGTGCACATCTGGCAAGAGACGTTGTTCAACAACAGGTAACATCATCCAAGGCGTGCATGCATCCTCCGTGCCGTGTATAAATTGGCAAGACGTCATTGGCGTCGGCCGACGACATGAAGAATCAACAAAGGCCTGTGTGCTTTGACCATGCGACATCGGTCGTGTACTCCCTGCATCCTACATACCTTCTCCACATCCCTCACCTGTCTTCAAGCGTGGACTCCCCACATTGCCCTAGGCGTGCAAAAATAGTGAGGCGATCGGGCATTGCTTACCCTCTTTGCCTGTAGCAGGAACAACACTCAGCCAACGTCAAACGTTGCAAGACATCATCACCTTTGGCTTGCACATTGGTCAGACGACTTTCAACGTGGCCTTCCTAAATCGTATTTGTCCTTTAAATAATGGTAAGATGATCTTGGATAGGGCCTTACCGCATAGCCTTTGGTCTTATCACAATGGTCAGCCGATGTTGAAAGCAGACTTCACACAACGGTCAGTCGATGTGGGACATGGACTGTACCTATCATCTGTGACCTACATACATTAGTCAGCCAACATTACACATGTGCAGAATCTATAGTCCGTGTCCTGCACACATCAGTTTGCCAAAGTCAGATGGCGCGTGCCAACTTCATCTGTAAATTGCACACATCTGTCTACTGAAGTTAGAGTGACCTTGCCGCATTGCCTATGTCCTCCACAATTTGATCTTTCAACTCTGGATGTGCCTACCCGCATTGTCTCTTGTTTGCACTTGTTAGACGAACGATGTCGCATGCGGCGACATTGATTAGGGTCTAGTCGATAGCTTGCGGATGTCCATGTCATACAAAAATAAAAAGTGTGTAAAACAACCTTACTTCATAACAACATATTCATATATTTTTCATTAAAAATTCACAACGTTTCCACCTAATGTTGTTCATTCGTACCAATTTCATCACGTTTACAATTCGTACAATATTGAAAAATCTTTTATTTAAACAAATATGTAATCTATCATTTGTTTTAAATATTTAGTAGTATTTTCAAGCACTTTCATATTATTCTTACAAATATTCATTGTTTGAATTTTTTAAAGATTTTATTTTTACGTCAAATTTTAAAAATTAAATTTTATAAAATTTTTGAATTTAATGCTTATTTATTTGTGAATTGTTTGCGTCAATCTTATATTTTTTCCCCCAGATTATTCCTATTTCCTAAATAATTTATTACCAATTTTTTGGATTTAACAAAAAAAATAAATATAAAAAATGTATAAATTTTTTAATTTAAGGTTACAATATTTATTTGTTAACTTTTGTGTTAATATTATATTTTTCCTTTTTTTATTAATATATTACCCTTTTTCGAGATTTATCGAATATATTACCCATATCTATTTTTAAATTTTTGCTATTAATTTTATATTTTTAAAAATAGTAATTTACTATTTGTAATAATGAAATACCCATTTTAGAGATCAACAATATTAAAATAAAAATTAAAGAGAAATGTTAAAATTGTTGAATTTGAGGTTACTATATTTATTTGTGAATTTTGGCGTTAAATTTTATTTTATAAATGAGTTACAATTTTTTTAGATTTATAGATGAAAAATATAAATTAAAAAACAAGATGAATATGATGAATTTAAGGTTACCATATTTATTTATGAATTTTTGGCATTCATTTGATAATTTTCATATTTTCAATTCATGAATTACCCATTTTCAAAATATACCGAACAAGAATAATAATTAAAAAATTTATAAAAATTATTATTATAAGGTTAATTTAATTATTTGTGAATTTTTGAGGTTTATTTTATATATTTTTCATATATTTCCTATTTTTAATCATTAATTATTCATTTTCGGGATTTATCAGACAAAAGTAAAAAAATAAAGTAAATTGTTAAAATTAATTAATAAGTCATTTTTGGATTTAACAAAAAAAATTTAAAAAATATTGTTATTTTTTTATATAAAAGAAGTTATTTCTGTAAGCTAATGTATGTTTGTACCTTAGAAAGTTCATATTTGTGGAGTAAATATTCAATATGAATCTTTGGAAAAATTCGTACCATAGAATCAAATGCTCCAAGTTGTCCATGCATCGGACGTGGCATGTTGCAGCATCAGCCAAAGCTTGCACGGATGAGTTGTGGTGTGTGCACATCGGCTAGGCGCCATCGGCGTTGTACAATGATAGGCACCATCAGCCAAGCCCTTTGTGCTTTAGGCAAGAAATGTCGGCCAACGGAAAGAGGCATCGGCCATGCGACAATAATCGTGGATCGCCCGCATTGGTCGTGGCTTATGCAAATTTCTTCATCGACGTTGGTCGTGGACTGCCCGCATCGGTTTTGGATTGTGAACATCGTCTCATTCATTGTCGAGCATATGGTGTGCGTATCGGTCAAACAAACAATGTAATAAGCTAAGCGCATCGGCTAGGTGAGACTTGTTGTCACCTACGTGCATCGGTCCGGTGACATCAGTTTTGGCCTGCGCGCATCGGCCAACGGCAGGTTATAATATACAAGGCCTACACATTCCAATCTCGGTGTTTGTGCATAGATTCAATGACACATTCGTGTCCTGGATGTATTGCTAGGTGACGTCGGCTAGCGACTGCTACGTCAACCAAAATCTTCATGCATCTGACGTGGTTTGTGCACATCTGGAAAGCAACATCGGATAATGACATGCATCATCACCCAAGGATATGTATGTATAATCGGTGGAGTGTGTGAATTATCTTTGCAACATCTATGTCGGCAATAAAATGCACCATCATCCTAGGCTAGTGTGCTTCGAGCAAGCAACATCGGCCAATAATGGTAGGCAGCATTACCTATGGACTGCACACATCTTACATGGAATGTGCTCTTCTTAAATGCAAAGTCGGCTAACGGAAAAAGCGGCATCAACTAGGCCTGCACGTAAATTTCGTGGCATATGTGGATCGGTAAGGTTACCTTCGCATCGGCCTACAGGTAGGCATTTGCCAAGGCTGGTGCATTTAGGGAAAGTGACGTTGTCCAATGTCACGCAACATAAGTCATGGCGTGTGCAGATCAGCATGGCAACATCAACATCAGCTGATAATTGGCAGCATAAGCCAAGGCAAATCTGCTTCGAGAAAGCGACATCGACCATGTAAGACCAAAAATATGAGTTAGGGTTTCTACAACCTAAAATGTTTTTCATAAGGGTCTAAGGTCCTAAAATGAATTATTATATGTTTTATAGGAAGTGTGTAAAGTTTGAGGTGATTTTGAAGTCAAACATCAACGGAAGACCAAGACGTTCGCCGACTAGTCACCTATGTGCCTCATGTGTCTATACATGCTTATATTTGTATGTCATGAGATTATGTAATATTAAAATGAGTTATAATGATGTTTATAGGAATTATATTGAGTTTCATAAAGTTTGGAGGTCAAACATCCAAGAACGTCTAAGATGTTCCAAATATAGCCCTTGAGACGTTCAAGTATATCTTAAGGGGCCTAGCATGTTTGGATGTGTTATATGTGTGCATTTTGGGTAAAACTTGCGTGGAAGTTCCTTGACCTCTCAATGTGCATATTTACGTTGTAAACGTTCAGGTACGACTTTTCAAGGGCCCACAAGAAGGACCCAAGTGTTGTCGAGACACTGCCTTTGCAATGTCAATCGACGAGCAAAAACGATGCCCCTTGGTGGACTGACGCCCCATCAATGGGGAGGCGTCGATGGGAAATTATCCTAAAAAAGGCTTTGCCACATGATAGCCTCACACCTAATCAACGAAGGGCACGCAACGGCCCTTCAATGGACTAACGCTCCATCATTGGGTCCGTCGGTGCAGGCTGGTGCATCACTGCGTGAGCACTACTCATTAAAGTGGTGAATGGGAAATTCACCCAACGTCCTTACCTGACCCTATACGTTTAATTATCTATTTTTGGGTGTATATATGAGATTAAAAACGTGATCAACCCATTCCTTATCCCATACACATGAAATAGACTTTCCTTCCAAAACCAATTCTCCCTACAAACCTCTATTGTTGGTGAAGCTCAAGAACAACCTGGATCTTCGATTTCTATGATTTCTTCATAATGTTTTAAAGGTTTTAATGAATATAAAGGTTTGGTGATCTTTCATCTCTAAATAACCTTTCACATGGAGAGTTAATCTTAATGTTTTTCAAAGAGATTTCATGATCAAACTTCTTCTTCAATCTAGCCATAGGTTGTTTCTAAAAATGTTTTTAATGAATTAATCATGATGATTGAATTTAATGCATTTTATTTAATATGATTTTCAATCCAATTGCATTATGAACCCATGTCCCTTCCCAAAATCAATTTATCCCTTGCATGGGCATTGTGATCATGCCTTGTTAATGGTTTAATTGCAATTCACTTACGTTGAATTGTCTATATCTACTTTTATTTACATGAATTGATTATAAAGGATCCATGTGGATCAATCTATGAAAATTTTAGCATGCTTAGTCTAGTATCAATGTGATCACTCTAACATTGGTCCTTAATTGTGTAAATGTGAATTTCAAATATGTTAAGAGTCTTGTAGATCATTCCTAAGGTTAATATTATGATTGAATTTTAAGTGTAAATCGTGTATGATCAAGGTGAAGAACGATTGATATGACTTGACCGATGTTCTTCTGGTCTATCAAGTGGTAACTTGTGATCTTGGCTTTAGGTTGGTTGTTATATGAATCGATCATGGATAATTGTCCGTAGATACTGTTTATAGGTATAATGTTATTGTAATTAGGTATAATTTATCTATAATGAATAGATAATCATTCAATTGGCAAAGGTTGACATAGATCCTTCTAGCTTATAAAGTGAATGTTGTAGTGTATGTGACATGATCTAAATGTTAGGGTAGATAAAGCATGATGTCATTTGATTAATGATATCTTTAGCTAATTACCTAAATGTATATTGTTGATGAATTGTTATTAATGATCATTGCAAGTAAATTGGGTTAAAGATCTATGTTCTTCTACTTTCTAGAATATATGTGATATATTATATTATGTTATACTATAATCTTGTAGCGACTTGTACATTGTTTCTTTTATGACTATGTTTTTTTATACTTCCTAAACATGAATTTTTTATGATTCAGTAGTACTGGTGAATGATTACCAAAGGCTAAATGATTGGTATGAATTTCTCTACTCTTCTACTTCTCTACTTCTTTATAGTAATATTGATGAATCCTTGTATGGCAAGGTGTGGTATGATACTCTTATGGTGACGGTGTTTACTTTATTTTCATTGTATATGTGTTGACCATGGTATTTAAGGAAAATTGATTAATATATGAATGAGTGCTTATGATGATCACCTTATGTGTAACTTGAGCCTAGTCTTCTACTTTAGTTGTGAATCTAGGTTATGTTACTATTGTCATGAGCATGTGAATGTTATATAAAAGATAACATGTAGTTGCTTCCTTTAATGATGTATTAAAGATTGATTACCCCTACCCATGTATCCCTATGTGAATGTGTGAATAGCTAAGTTTAGTAGTGTTGAATGTAATGTGAAGATTGTCTTGCCTCCTATGCTAAATCGTGTTGTGTGGTCTATGCTTGAAAGTGTAATGTGGTCTAAGATGGTGGCTGCCTCAAAATGTTATGGATAGACATTGATCATGTTGACCAATGTACACACACACTTACACATCATGCATGCTTACAAGTAGTATAGGTCATGCTTCCTGAATGAAAGTTAGTTCTCATATTCACTAGTGTCTACTACTATGCATGTTAAGATTATATTTATGAAATTATGTTATGTGTTTCTTTAACTAGGATGACTAGAGGGGTGTACTAGTATGGGCAAGGGTATAGGACTTTGCACTATGTATTGCACATGTGCACCTTTATAGGATAGTTTCTAGTTTTGGTTTGTATGACCTAAATGTGTTATGCGAAAGGTTTTCTCACATATAAGTATACACACACACATGAATAATGATCTAGTTAATAGAGGAGCCTGGAAAGGTGTGTTCAAGAGTATCCTAAACTAGATAGTGCTAATGATATATGCTTTGTCCAGGTGAAGGGTTTCTCAGATAATTTGGGTTGATGAACACTCATCTATGACCTATGAGCTAAGCATAGAGGGATTCAATCTCCTAAAGCCTAATTTTATAAAAGTAATGTAATAATGGCTTTTCGATAAAGGAAACTTAGCTTAGCACCGAGTGAACTTGAAGATGAGGGGTGTCCCTTCCCATTATATGAAGGTAGGTCACCATAGACCCCACGGGGTGGATAGCCTTATGACCCAAAGGGGTGTTAGAGTGATATATCCATGATGCCCCCAAGATCCATAACTATGCTTGCAACATAGGACTAGCAATGTGATATCAACTAAAATGTTATCATGTGTTAATGTTCTACTCTGCTAGGTAAGAACACCTTCCATTGGTCTATGTCTCTACAACACCAAATTCAATGTTTAGCACCCATGGTCTTAGTACCAATTAAGGCTATAGTTTCCCTAAAGTTACATGGACAATGGAAGTAAATGTTAAGACCCTAACTGGGATGGTCATTGGAAGAAAATGACTTGGACCCTAACTAGGATGATTTAAGGGAGGTTACATAGGATAGCTGGAAGTAAAGAACCCATCTATACATTGCACAAATATCTCCTTAGGAAGTTCCAGGAAGGTGTTCTAAAGTATATAATTACGTTTATGTCTTGATATATGGAATGGTGGTATTTGTATATTTGTAATGAAGATGTGCATGGTATGAGTATATGTGATGTGGTCTTATTCATATATTCACTATGTGAGTCTTAATGACTATATGATGACGGTTGTTGACATGAATGAGGTTGTCTTAATTTAATATCATGATGTATGAATAGACTAATAAGGTTTGTGATCTCATGAAGGGTTTGGTAAATATGTGTGGGGTTATGGGGCTTCACATGTGCATTGCACTAGTATAATAAGATTGGGGTCATGAACAACGTCTTATAATTATTTATGTGAAGTAAATTCAATATATGTGCATATTGATGTAGCTCAGTATAAAGCTAATGGAGTCTTGACTTAAATGTGTCTTTGATGTTATGCAGGTTGTATTTATGCTTTCTTGTGACCTTAAGGTGATGCATTGCACAAAGTATGAGTAGAGGGTTACTTGGGAGGTTAATGAGTAAAAGGAAAGAAGTTCACTATGAAAGGAAAATACTCAATGTAAAGAAAAATGCTTACTGCAATGTGACTCAAAAATGACTTAAATACTATATGTGATTTTCTATGATGTTTGGCCTTTTAAAATGTCTATATGAAGTATGTCAATGATATATTTTCAAATTTCTAAAGGTTTTATAAAGATTTAGTCAAAAAGGCATGAAGTATGATTTCAAGAAAAATTCCCTTTTAAATGCTTGTTTTGAATTGTTGTCGTACTTAGTGCATTCTTGTACTAATCCCATTCTTCTCTACTTCTTAAACAAAGTGTAAGTTATGGATTCTTAATGTATGTCTCAAATGGTGAGGAAATTTATAGAGGATTCCCAAGCTCAATGAAAGGAAACCTTGTGTTCAAGGATCTCCTACTTATGTTTACGGTAAAATTTTATAATGTTCTGTAGTTATGTATTATGTTTTAAGGGTCGTGTCCCTAATGTACTCTAATGTTGTTGAGTATATGTTGACAAAAAGACTTAGAGTCTAAGTATGTAATATGATATTTTCAGTATATATGAAGTGAAGTTTCTAGCATATGAAGTGCTATGAAAAGTTATAAATTTTCCGCTACATTTACCATGGCAATGCATGAATAATAACTATGGGCTTGTATAAGACCTCCGAAAGGTCAAATACACCATGTTACATCTAAGGGGTGCTCCCCGAATGTGAAAGACCAACAACAAGCGACATTGTCCAGGCAACATAGGCCGTAGAATACCATATCAAACATGGCTAGTGCACATCGGTTAAGTGTGGACTGGCCGCATCGACCGTGAACTATTTACATAATGCAGTAGTCGTCAAGCTTGGCAATCATGCATCACCCTTGGCGCATACACCAAGGCCAGCCAACGTCAAACGTCAGCGACCCCCATTGGCCGCAGCCTAGACAATGTTCTTCCTGCGTCGTCCGTGGACTGTGTGCATGGACCATGGTTTGTGCACATCACTTAGTCATTATGGGGCATGAATTGTGAACATCGCCTATTGCTAGCAAACAACGTTCAAGCCACATTAGGTATTGTCTGTCCCCATCGACTTTGGCCTGCACAATAATCAATTGACGTAAGGTGTTTCATATCCCCATCACCTTTTGACTGCAAAACGGTCATTAGAAATGGAGCATGGCCTTCCCTCCTGTGTTTCCTTTGTCCTGAATACAACGGTCAACCAATGTCATACGAGGCATTATCGCATCACGTTTTGACTGCACATAAAGGTAGGCTGACATCCGACGTGTGCTGTATCTATTATTCGTGTCCTGCACCCACCGTTCGGTGACATCGCACGTGGCCTGCTAGCATTTTTTGTAGCCTACACACATCAGCAAGCCGATACAAAATGTGGCCTGCCAGCATTTTCCGTAGCCTACACACATCTGCTAGCCGATACCGAATGTGGCCTGCCAGCATCATCCATATCCTGCGCACATTAGTCTACCTTGGTCAAATGTGGCAAGACTGTATCACCTATAGCCTACACATATCAATTGTCGATATTAGGTGTTGCCTACCTTTATCGACTTTGTCCTACACAATGGTCAGCTGACTTCCAACATGGATTGCCTACATCATCCTTGGACTACACACTAGGTTATCCAAATTCTAGCATTTCCTGCCTTTAATGCCTTTATCCTGCGCACAATGGTAAGTCGATGTCGTACGTGGCCTGCCTGCATGAACTTTGACCTGCATAGAATCTTCCTACCTTGCCGTTGTCCTTCACACAATATGTAGCTGACGTTAGATATGGGCTATCAGCATTGTCCTTAGACTGCACATATTGGTCTGTCGCCGTCGAACTTGTCTTGATAGCAATGTCTGTACCCTACACACATTGATTATTAACATTGAACTTGGTATCTCAACATCTTCCATAGCCTGCACACATCCTTAACCCGACATTGAATGTTACCTGCCACAATCGTGCGTTGCCGACACATATCGGTCTATAGATGTCGGCCAATAGCAAACAACTTCCGCAAAGGTTTACACGCACTAACGTGGAATGTGCGTGTCTGGCAAGCGACATTACCCTTAGGATTGCGATATCAACCAAGTCCTGCACGCATAAGTTATAGCTTGTGCGCATCGACTAGGTGAGATCGTTCGTGGCCTGCACGCATCGGCTTGGCGAGGACATCGACAAATGGAAGATAACATTATCCAAGGTTTGAACGCATCATCCATGGCGTGTACGCATCAGATAGGCATCATTGATCGTGGCTTGTATTCATTGGTCAGGTGGTGTTGGGCAGCAATAGACAGCATCATCCAAGGTCTTCTTTTATCTGGCGTTGTTTGTGCACATTTGGCAAGCGATGTCTGAAAATGGCATGCAACATCATTCCACTCATGCTCACATACTCAATGGCGTGTATGCATCGGCTAGGTGACATCGACGTAAGTAATAGGAGGCACCATCTGCCAAGGCTTGTATTCTTCGAGCAAGAGATGTCGGTCAATGGCAGGTAGCATCACCTAAGGCCTGCATATATCTGCCATGGAATGTGTACATCAGAACAACGACATTGGATATTGTAATGCACCATCGATGAAGGCCTGAACACATTAGTCAAGTCATGTATGCATCAGCAGGGCGACCATTTCATCTACCAATATCGGACAGCGTAAGCCAATGTAGGTGAGCTTTGGGAAACCGATGTTGGCCAACAAAAGGCAGAGCAAGCCATTGCATGTGCATATCGGTAGGGCGACATCGACGTTTGCTGACAGCAAGTAGAATCAGCCAAGGACTATATACTTCGGGTAAGAGACATCGGCCAAACTAAGAGGTGTTGGCCAGGCGACATTGGTTGTAGATAGTCGCATTGTCCATGGCCTGTTCACATCAATCAGTAGACATCGGGCGTGGAGCGGTTGTTGTACACATCAGTGAGCGATCGTCAAGATTGGACTTTTCATATGTCCCATGGCCTGCACAAAATAACTAGTCAATATCGGACATGGTCTACTCCCATTGTCCACATCATGAACATTTCCTAACCGATTATAGCTATGGACTCTGCATTCGCGGTGATTTGTGCACATCACTTATCCATTTTTGAGTGTGGACCGCCCGCGTTGCCCTTCGACTACAAAAAAATTGTAAGACAACATCAGGTCTTGCCTGCCTCCGTTAACTTTTTCCTACACAAATGTCAGTCGATGTCAGACATTGCCTCCCCCTATAACCTTTGGCCAGCAGAACGATCAGTCAACGTTGAGTATGGCCTCCCTCATCACCATTGTCCTGTACATAATGGTTATCGAAAGTCGAACCTGGCCTTCCAGCATCGCCTTTGACCTCCATATAATGGTCAATTGATGTCATACGTTTCCTGCAAGGGTTCCCTTTTGCCTTCACAGAACAATCGATCAGCGTCAGACATGGGATACACCTATCTTATGTAGCCCGCACATATAATTCAACCAACGTTAGATGTGGCCTCCTTGCATCGTCTCTATCCTCCACACATCGGTCTGCAGACATTACACATGGACTAGCCATATCACCTAAGGCTTATATATACGCTCAAGTGATATATGGCATTGCCATCCCCCATCAACTTTGACCTGTATAACGATTAACGGACAACATATGTGGACTGCCCACATCTTTCTTGGCCTACACATCAAAGTCATCGAATGTGAATTATTTTCTGCCTGCATTGCCTTTTGCCTACACACAATTGTTAGACTACGCCATCTCTGGCATTCATGAATCGCCTTTGGCCGACACACAAAGGTCTACCGACAATAGACGTAGTCTTCCTACCTCGCCTTGTCCTGCACAAAATGGTCTTTCAACGTTGAATGTGGCCTGAAAATATCATATTCGTGGCCTGCTCACATCGGTATGTTAACGTCAAATGTGGCCTGCCAACATCGGCAGTAACGTGCACATATTTATTAATCAACGTCGTATGTGGCCTGCCAACATTGCGCGTAGCCTACAAATATCGATATAGAAATGTCGGTCAACGGCATACAATATCAGTCAAGGCTAGCACACATCTAACTTGGCATTGGCGCATCTTGAAGGAGACATCAACCAATGTCACGCAACTTCAGCAAAGGCCTACACAAACGGATGTGGAATGTGCATATCTAGAAAGCGGCATAGGCCAATGACATGCAACATCAGCGAAGCATGCATGCACAGATGTGGCATGTGCACATCTATAAAGAAACATCACCCAAAAACATGCATCATCAACTAAAGCCTGTATGTATCTGTTCTGTCTTGTGCACATCGACAAGGCTGTTTGAGGCATGATTTGAGTGCATCGACCAGGCGACATCACCTATGGCATGTGCACATCGACCAAGTCATATCGGCGAACGAAAAGCGGCAACAAAAAATGTGTGCACGCATCATTCGTGGAGTGTGCACATCTACTCATCGATATCAAACTTGGCCCATGCATAGTGGCCATGCGACATCGTCCAATGGAAGGCAGAATAAGCCAAGGCATGCACACATTATCCCTGTCATGTGTGAATTGGTTGGGAGACATCGGTCATGGCTATCATTGTTTGGATAGGCGACATCTGCCAATGGCATGATGCATTAACCAAGGTCTACATGCATCTAATGTGGTTTGTGCGCATCTGGCAACCGATATAAGACTATAACATACATCATCATCCAAGGAATACATACATAACCTGTCGTGTGTATGCATCAGATGAGAGACATTAACGTTAGCCAATGACAGACACAATCAACCAAGGCTTGTGCGCTTCATGTAAGAGACGTTGGCAAATGATAGTCAACATCATTCAAAGACATCACGCATCCTACATGGCATGTGCACATATTGCAAGTGATATTTGCCGATAGAATGCAATATCATCCAAGGCCTACACGCATCTACCGTGGCGTGTGTGCATTTATTCGGCGCTATTTGCATTGGCCAATGTCAGGCAACATCTGCCAAGGCATGTTTGCTGAACACAACCGATATTTTCCAATGTCAAGAAGCATTACCCAAGGCATGCACGCATCAGCCGTGGTGTGTGCGCACCATAATGGTTAATTAGTCATCGGCCGATGAAAGCATGCATCAGCAAAGGCCTCTGTGCTCCGGGAATATGACATCGGCGAACAACATACAACATCGGCTAAATGATATTTGGAATACCTCAATAATAACTTAGGTAAACCTAGAGACTAACATGGTTGTAATTATTGTATAAGGTCGTAAAGTGTTCTAAAATGTTTGATTGAGGTAGTGTCTACACTTTTAGGTTATTCATAAGTGAAACGTGATGGCACGACCAAGACGTTTAACGACTAAGTCACCTATGTACCTCTTATGTATTTTATGTATTTATGTATGATTAATGATGTTCTAAGGTTTTTAAATGATTTATGGTACTTTTTATAGGCAGTGAGTCATTTTTGTGAAGTTTGGAGTTCAAACGTCCAAGAACGTTTATGACGTTCGAAAGGTTTGCCTTGAAACGACCTTGTGTGTCTCTGCATGTTTTGTTGAATTTTACGTGTTTGTTTTGGATTTAATTTATGTGGTAAATCCTAAACTTGTATACGAACATATTAGGTTTTAAAACGTCTGGGTAAAAGTCCTCAAGGACCAACCAAGGGTCCTTGAGGAAAGACCCTTCTCAAAAGCCAAGGCTATCTAAGCAAGGCCGCAAATGACTAAGGAAAAATGATGGCTCGTGGGCCAGTCGATGCCCTGCCGATGGGTGCCGTGGGTCAATACTAAGACAACATACCTCAATCTCCCAAAGGCAAGTCTTTGAACAAAACTACGAGAGGATAGGACAATCTATTTATGGACATATGGTCCGTTAACTCCTAGTCGTCGATACTACTAGTTTCCTGCGCAGCTTCACTGTTGAGTTACCGATGAAGTTGTAAATTCTCCACATCATAATAAGATAAAGGTTTGTTACTTAGGGGTATTTTGGTTATTTTAAACACTTTTATAAGCCTTTATCACATAAAATATTTCAATCTTCAAATTCAAAAACCCAAATTCCCTTAGAAATTCTTAAGAACTCCATTAGAGCCAAAACTCAAGAAAGGGATTGGATTGGAGAATTTAGTGGATATTATTAACTAAATTGAAGAATTAAATTTTTGAGGTATGATTTGTGATCCTTTAAACTCTATTCATCAAGGAGCAAAACTTTCAAAGAAGTTTTCTAAAGTTTTCAAAGATGAATGATCGAATTTTATGATCTATTCATGGGTTCTTGCATTAACGGTTTTAAAGCATTGTATATTTATTGAATTAGTGTTAATTAGATGATTTTAACTCAAGTAACATATGAACCCATGTAATTGATGAACTCTAGTTTTTTACTACATTATGGGTTAAGTGATTTGGACTTAATGCTTATTATTTCTAGTGTAGTATTCTACGGGCTATATATTGATGTTATAATTGTATTGACATTATGTATAGATTGTATTATATTTATGAATCTCTATTTAATTTAACTAGTTTCATTGAATATCATAATTTATGTATTGAATTATTGGTTATGGTCATGGGCAACGACCTTGTGGTATTGAATTGGATGATTTAGACATGGATTGAGGTGGAGAGAATGGATTGGTGGTATGCTGCCCTAATTATCTATATTTTATATTAAATATAATTCAATTATTTTGTTATTGTTATGGTCCACTTATTGTGGCTGTGCTATATGCTTTACTTTCAATTGATCTGTCCTTTTCAGCGTTACTTTATGTATTATGATGATTATGGACTTGTCGGCACTACTTGAAGTATTATGATGATTTGTGTAGTTTATTATGTGAAGTGTGATTATATCTACTTACATCTTAGTAATGTCAAACTATTACTTCTTCTATTGATGTAATTGGTTATCATGTTAGACTATGACTATGTGTTCATGTGTGTAGTCTTAGAATTGATACATGATTGTTCCTATTTGGCTTTATTAGTCTAAAATGGTTATATTAATGATGTTATAGTAGTGTATAGGATGATCTAATAATGATGTTGGTTGTGCCTATGTACTCCCAGAATGACATGCTAAAGGTTATAGGCAATATATAAAGTGTTTCGTGTGGTAGACTTGTGTCTCTTACATGATATATGTACGAATGTGAATATGATATTTCTTGATTTAGGATTCTAAAGACTCTTAGTCTTGTTATTATGACTGACATGAGACCTTTAATGATGTTAAGGGGTGTCCTTTATCTGAAACCTTGAACATAGTGGTAAGGTTATGAACGTTGAAGTGGAATGTCATAATGGTATACTTCTTGATATGAATGATTGTCTTAAGGTTGGTTGTCTTGAAAGATATCATATCAATAGTTAGCAATGTCATTATGGTCTTCTTGACTCCATTGTTAGACAACCCTAGTGGACCTCCTTGTTAGGGTAAATGTGATTGGGTTATTAACTTGATATGGAACGCCTTTATATGAACAATTAATGTAAATTACTCTATAAGAACAAAGGCTAGCACCGAGTGAGTATGGTAAGGGAAGTAGTTATAGTTAAAGGATGAAACTAGATTACAAAGCACGCCCTTCATATACCTTAACCATATACCTACATGGGATGTGTCAAAGTTCTACCATTGGCAAGTACTACATCGTCTATCAAAGTAGGGTACAACTACAGATTTCATGCTTTGCTACCATGATCTAGGTCGCTTATTACCTATTAACATCATATGGGATACTTACTAGCATTACAGAAGTTTTATGAAATTTAGGTTGTGGAACGGGACGCTATCTAGACATTGCACAATAGGCTTTGAAGGTGTTAGTTAGAGTCCCTGGGTCTTCTCAAAGACCATTAATTGGAATGTCTTTATGTGATCAATGTCTCTTAAATGAACTAATGAATGTAATGACTTTAAGTTAAGAAAGTATGTTAAACAAATAAGTACTTATTTATCGTATTTAAGGGTTGTCTAGTTATGGTGTGAACGGGGCACGAGAATGAACACTTAGTATGTTAACTAGATTAGTCTTAAGAATAACTATAGTTAGGGAAGTTTGTTGATTATTTAGATATGGTCTAAGCCTTAGGTAGTCTTAAGAATTATTTTGGTAATCTTGAAGAGGTCAATCATGGACGTTATCTTCCTTATTTACTTAAGTAAGTCATTTGATAGCCATTGGAATGAGAATTTCATATCATATATATGTTGTTGTATTAAGTGAGAATGATTCTATTTTAGGTAATCTATATATCTCTTAAGTGTGTGCGTGTAAGGGATTGTATGGGCGGTGGCTTCATAACTCACTCTAGTGAACCTTAGAATTACCTTTGGTGGGAGGATATCGTGTTTATATACTTGGTGTGTATCTCATTATAGGTGGTTTTAAGGATCATTTAGGAGTGGCTAGAGAGGGTGTTTGGGAGGTCTCTCTTTGTCTTACTAAGGTGAGTCTTAGAATAGCTTTTAGTAAGAAGATTGCATGCTAGAAAGTACCCCTTGTGGAGTTGAGAAAATTTACTGTAACAACTGTAACTTGATATGAGTTCACTATAATGTTGCTAAAAATTCACTAAATTGCTTAAATGTTATCTTATGTTTCTAAGGTGTTAAATGTTATTCTTATGATTATGATATGACGTTTTAATGAAAAAGATGCATATGGTGGTAGGTGAGGATCATTTGGTAAGCAAGACTTGGATCGTAGCATCATTCAAGTGAACTTGAAGTATGTCCTCATTTGACTTGAGGACATAGATGTCTTTTATCTCTTATTGAAGTATTGTAATCAACTAAGTATTTCTATGTTCGTATCGTATGGGTTGTATCCCAAAGTATTCTCGTGTCTAAGATTTGAGGAAAGAGAATTAATATTTCCCCTGAGTTTTATATGAATGATGTTTTAAGATATTCATATGAAAAGTTTTAATTCCGCACTACTTTTCATATGATAATATTCAGTGAATGATAGTGAAGTGCTTGTACAAGACCACCGAAAGGTCAAGTATGCAAGTTGCATTCCGAGAAAGCCATATCTTTTAGGGTGTGGTTTCAGGATGTGCAAGTTGACCTAAGTATCTCATCTTAAGATATGATCTAGTGCTGATTTGTGTTATAGAGCTGCAATTGGCCTTGTTATCTTATTGGTAATCATTGTGTGATAATGTTACTCCCCTAGTTGGGACGAGTTATGGGTTGATGGTAAGACTTTTGTGATGAACTATTAAGAAGACTTGGTAAGTCTTATGATTTCTATCATTAATTCCAATTGTGATTAATTGTGGATACGTTATGATGTAATATTGGAGTAAGCCTTGAATTAATAGGATGATATGATGTTGAGTTGAAATGTCTTGACTATGTTGTGAGGTTAATCAACGTGTATGTGTTATAAGGATGGTGATGACTATCAATGTGCATTATTATGATATGAAATGCTAATGTGTTAACCTCACTTATATGATTTGTAATGAAAGGAATTATACTCATACAATTCTTATTGAGTTATTTATGACGAAGATTATACAAGGGGTAGACCCTATGACCTAAGTTAAGCCATGATTTATAATTAAAGGCTTAAAAAAATTTCAAAAAAGAGACTTTAGCTTAGCACATAGTGAACTAGATTGAGTAGTGTCCCTTTCCACATATGGATGGTAGGAGCACTAAATTACTTTTGAGATTGGAAACTATAGTGCATTGAGCATTAAGAGGGTCGCAACTATATCTTTCAGTTCTTGAACTATGTTCCCCCCATAGGAATACTAGCTAGTTGATCCACGTAGTTGCTATGTTTTATGTTTTAGTACTACCTTGGCAAGTAATCTGCCTTTTCTCGGCTTAAGGTTTTATGACACTGGATTCCACACTAGATCATGTGGCCTATGTCGGTTAGGGCAAGATGTTCCCAAAAGACAAAATAAATTAAAGGATTTGAACTGTAACTAGGATAACCTAAGGGGTCTATCTTAGTCTAGGTAGGGGTCTGGGGCTCTACCTAAGCATTTAACTTGTTAGCCTTGAGGGTAATGTTATGAGGATGTTTTTATATATGTTTATGTTATGATGATATATGAAATGTACATGATGAACTTGCACATTATTGATACTATATGCTGAGTAGTTCACTTATGAGTATGTGTTGGGTTATGTTGTTAAAATAAGATGGAATGTATATCAAAATATTATATTATGTGAATTTGGCATTGGTTATGGTTTCTTGTTGAGGCTACTTGATTGGGTAAGGTTATGGGTCTTTGCTTGGTCATTGCACTTGTTGACTTGATAAAGATTCATGAGTAGTTGTCTTGATTATTATGATATGATTAACTCTTAGTCATTTTTTTTTGATGTTATTCATTTATGATATGTTTGTAGTATATCATGGGTTCAAGTATGTTCGGATACATATTACTTGTTTGAGTTACTAAGCATGTTAGTTTATTGGTATAACTTGCTTGATTATTCATGAGACTTTTAGAAGGGTAAAGTTGAATTTTTGGACTAAATGTCCCTCTTTAACATGTTTTGCTCTTATATGTGCATATGGTCTCATACTTAGTACATTTGGAGGACTAACTCCATTTCTTCCTTTTTCCCAAACCTTCTAGATTCCGGCCGTTGAGGTGTTTTGGAAGGCGACTTGAAGAAGGGTAGGTCCTCATTGTCCAGGGCGATGCCAATATCGATCTTATATTGTTATTTTAGTCTTAAGACTATTATGTTCTATCTTATTTCATTTGAGTACGTTTTGTATAAGCCTATATGTGGCTTCTTTATATTGATGTGGGACTTTCAAAAATTTCTATGATATTTAGATGGTATGAGATTGAGATAATCCTTAAGATTATGTTCTACCTGACATAGATGTGTGTGCAATAAAAGTAGAAGGCTATGTAACCTTTCTATACGAAGTGTCTGTGTATACTCAATATATATATTATGTGTATGTTGGTCTTTGTTAACCTCCAAGTAGAAGTAATAAAATTCTTTAAATTTTCTTCTAAATTCGACTTATGAATGTGATGATGTAATATAAGAGGCTAGTCCTAGTCCTATGAAAAGACGACGACAAAGGGTACTTCTAGCGGGTAAACCCAAATATTTCAAGGAAGCAACACAGGGTCCTGACCTACGAGACCGCAACTGATGGGTCGTAGGTCAGTCGACGCCCATGTGCCCCTCCGTCATTGGTGTCAAAGACTAGTCCAAATCGACCACTATCCAAAATGGCTAATTGTTGTTCGACAGATACATCGATGCCCTATTGTTCCAACAACGCCTCATCACCTGAAATTCGTGGGTAAACACTTTCTTTTGGTATATGTTTTGTCAAATTGCAAGGTTCATCCTCAAGGGCACCTTACCACCAAATTACATTATTTTCCGACTACTAAAACTTTGTCAAATAGTCTAAGGCACACTAGCACATCTTGAACTATTTTCCGGACGTCATGGACGTTTCTTATTGTTTTGATTCTAAAACATCCTAAATGACTTATATACCTTATGTTTCACTTGAAAACAGTGTAGAAATTTCAGACTCTCACGTTAGGTTCTTGATTAAGCTTTAGACTTTTGGAGTATTACAAAGACTTACCAATATACTCATAAGAGACATTAGTCAATCAATAACATATTTAGACTTAACATCACTTAAGCATCATAAGACTTTACTCATAATTCCATTATAATCCTACTTGTTCAATGCACATGTGCAGTCCCATAACCTCACACATAGTTAGTGAACTCATCAAGACAATACAAGCATATCATTTACTTCATATATTACACAGCAAGTAAAGATAATTTCATACATTCAAGACCTTCATAGTCAATAAGACCCACATTATGATTAAAAGATAAGAACACATCATATAGACTCATTAGAACTCATACCATTTATTTCTTCACAACAAGTAGACAACACTGCAATGTCATGCATGAGGAACATACACATGCATATATATTAGAACACCTACTCGAACTCCCTTGAAGAGTAATTTGTGAAATTCGTCGGTAATGTCCCAAACGCTCCCCTATACTAAGCAACATCCCTTAGGTTATCCTAGTTAGGGTCCTTAGTTTACTTCTATTGTCCATTTTACTTTTGGAAACTATATCCTTAACTGACACTAAGACCATGGGTTCTAAGCATGGAATTTGGTGTTGTAGAACCTTACACGTAGGGATGATGCTCTACCTTGCCAATGTAGAGTATTAACATCATGATAGCATATTAGTGATATCACTTGTTAGATCCTAGAATTGTTCATGCTACTTGAAGGCATATATGGAAACCCTGTTAATGACAAATGGGGCATTGTAGTTATCCATCTCGTGAAGACTATAGTGAATAAGACTTCCCATATTTGGAAGGGTAACCTGTAACGACCAAAAGTACAGCCTAGTCATTGCCCTCGAAGAGGACTAAGAAAAGCCCTCACCATACATCAAAGCACATCCTAGGTCAAAATTGCGGAAAAATGTAAAATTTTATGTACTGAAGTGTACATAGTCTTCTCGCATATTAGATTTGGATTTTACATAGACTCCGCACATACTAATATGAAATAGACTTCTCTTTTAGCATAACAAATAATATAATAGTCTAAAGTCTCATCCAACATATAAAGCATCTACAAGAGTGCGAATGTTTGGACATAGACAATACAAAACAATACGGCATTATAGGCTTACAATAATTGTCTTAATGATAAAACAAAGAATAACATTTCCAAACATAAATAACATCATAGATAGAGTGGAACTTGGCAACATCCCCGGACATGATGACTCACCAATGAGTTGGGAAAAGATCCAAGTCTTCCTTGTAATCGACCATGAACTTCTCAATGGCCCAAACCTAATTCTTTGGGGGAAAAGGGGAGAAATATGGGTTGGTACAAACCACGTTTATTATGTATCGTTCTTCTGCACAAAATCATTAATGCATCAGAAGAGGACATTTTTGTCAAAATCATGCTTTCTATCAACTTTACTCAACAAGCACATATTGTAAGCATAGTAAGTCAACTTAATATAATATTAACCTAAGAATAGAACCTCAGAATCCCATCCCAAGCTAAGTATAACTTTAAGCAACCAACTTTGTACCTACAACATATTCTCATTGTAATGACCCACAATTAAACCCTAGAAGTTAGAGCATTCTTGAGTCTCCACATGGCAAATGATACTTTGAAAAGTCTCACTAAGGCCACTCATATTATTCATTCCATAATAAAACTTTGTAAAATGAGTAAGAATTTAAAACTTTCTTCACACATGAAGAACTCTTTCCATAATAAGTATGCAAGCGGAAGATTTTGATTTAAAACATCTAACCTTTACAACATCTCATTGAACTATCTAAACTTTGGAGTATAAAATACATGGGACTAAGCCCACAAAAGACATAAAATAAAGACTAAGACATAAAGGAGCATGTGGATATTCTCCTCGAATCGATGAGGACTCACAAATACTTCATCTTCAACCCTTAAAAACCTATAAATCCTCTATGGCATATCAAGACTTCTAATTCCCTATATTTAGTCAAAAAGGAAAAGAAGGGGTTAGCAAATTAGACGCACTAAGTATGGAAGTCATGCAAAAAACATGAAAAAGGGACATTTAGTAAATAACTTGTTATTCAAAAATTTTGATCAAAACATCATACCATAAGCATAAGAACAACATTTAACACCTTAGAAACACATAAGAAATAACTTATGCAATTTATAATATCGTAAGGACAACCTTATAGTAAGCTAATTCACTGTTACGGTGAAGTTCCTTAGTTTCATATGAAAACTTTCTAGCATGTTATTCCCTCACTAAAAGGTATGCTAAGATTCCCTTAAGTAAGACAAAGAGAAACTGTCCATACACCCTCTATAGGCATACCTAAATGATCTTTAAGACCACCTATAATTAACTATACATACTTTAAATCCACCTAATACATATGCATCAGATTCTCCTACCAATGGTGATTATCAGGTCACTTGTGAGTTGTGAATCTACTGCCCAAACAATCTCTTTCACACCCATTTAAGAGAGACTATAGATTACCTAGGATAAGATCATTCTCACTTGATAAAATAGCATATATATAATATGACATTCTCCCTTCCAATGGTTATCAAAACACTTACTTAAGTAAAACAAGAAGGTTACATCGATAATTGACCTCTCAAAGATTTCCTAAATAATCCTTAAGACAACCTAAGTCTTGATAATGTTAACATAATCAACCAAATTTCCTAACTAGAGTCATTCTTATGACTTATCTAGGTCAAAGATGAAGTGACCATTCCTATGGCCCCTTCATACCGTAACTAGACAAATCTTAACTACTCAATAAGTCCCCTAGGTATGCCTTACAATGGCGATGAAGATAGATCATCATGATTTTCCTAAGAATGATATGATGTCATCCAACCAGCCAACCTTACGACCATCATTCATTACATGAGGGATACCATTACGACTTTTGACATTACTGTTTATAACCTTACTACTAGGTTCAACGTTTCACACAAAGAACCTCTTTATATCATTCAAGGTCACATGTCATTCGTACATTCAAGACTAAGAATCTTTAGCATCTTAAGTCAATACATCTCATATTCACATATCTCTCATGCATCAAGAAGAGAGACTTAAGTCTACCTAATCAAGATACTATATTTCTCTTAACACATGTAACAAGTCATCATAACTACCTTAGTCATACATCTCCATTTAAGAATACAACATGGTAACCTTAACTCATCCCGATACGGCCTAATCATAATTCATCACATAAGAATAATGATAACATCATCAATCGCATCAGATCATACAAGGACTATAAGTTACTTCAGTGTTAACATTAACAAGTGTCACATATTAGATATCATGATTCAAACCACATGTTCATACAATCCATAACATCTTAAACATGATTACATTACTACACATAAACAACTCCACATTATACCTTGATATAAGCCATAAACATGATACTAATACAATTCATAAAGTAATGACGATGAGGACATATGTTTCACAAATGTAACACATAAACACCACAACCATAAGTTGATATTACAAATAATCATTGTAATACAAAATCTAAACATAATATTAAGAGTGTTAGGGAAGTATACCACCCATCCAATCTCTCTACTCCCATCCATAGCCAAATCAACCAACACAATATTGAAAGGCCCTTACCCATTGCTATGAACGCCAATTTAATTCAATAAGTTTTATATACATATCTAAGAATATAAAATACTCATGTTATCAATTTGAGAAAGCCTATAAAATATACAATCACAATCTATACATAAATCAAGAGCCCATGACAATCTACAAATGAGTTCTTTAATAACAAAGAATGATCACATAACCCATATTTTAGTCAAATTGAAAGATTTAAGAAGGCAAAGGATTCATGGAGAATTTCATTGAAAACCATCAATCGTACATTAATATATCATATCTTAATGTTTAAAAATGTTTCATGGAAGAACCCATGAATTAGAGTGGAAATTGGACTTTTTCATCTTTTTGAAATCATAGAAAATCATTTTTGCAATTTACTCTGAGGTGATAGCAAACCTTAGATGAATAAATCCCATACCTTATTAGAAGAAAAAAATAATATTTGAAGAAGGAAATCCATTGAATATCCATATTCAAGCTCCATCTTTACCTTGAGCTCTCATGAGGTTTCTAGATAAACTTTCGGGGGGGGGGGAATGGGGTTTGATCTAGATGCTAGGGTTTAAATGAGATTTTTATGAATTATATACTCTTAAAATACCCATAAACACCCAAAATAACCGTCCTCCTATTTAATAAGACTTGGGGTGAATTTCGCCACAACCACTAGTCTTAACAGAAAGCTGACAAAAAATTGCAGCACCATCGACGCCCAGCTTTGACGGTTAGTTGCTGAGACCATGCCCCGTCGATGGGTTCCGTGTGTTGCATTTCCAGATCCTTAACCTGCATAATACATGGATCCATAGACACCACCCATCGACGGGCCGTCGTCTGATCAACTGGCCATCGTTTGGAGTAATCGATTGCCACTGCCTGGCAGTGTTGAGCTCTAGTCCTCCTTCTAGGGCCCCTTGTGGATTCTAGGTGGAGTCGTACCCGGACTATAAAACTCTAAACACACACTTCTAGGGGTTAGGAACATCTCCAGTAAAGTTAAACCTAAAAGAAGCCACGAAAAGTGCTAAAACACATCAAAACTCACAAGGACGTGATGTGGGTGTCATTCGAATGTTACTAGACATTCTTGGATGTTTCACGTCCAAACATTACCAAACTCAACATTATGACTCAAAAAACTATTATAAGCCACATAAGGACCTCATAAACTCATTACACACACATAAGCACATGAAAACACAAAAGGCACATAGGTGACTAGTCGTCAAACGTCCTGGTCGTCCCTTGACGTTTCACTTCCAACTTAGACGAATCTTTAGACACTGCATGAAACATCATTTCATACAATATTAGGGCTTCAAGACATCATGACACACACGTTAGTCCCTAGTTTCACCTAAGTCATTTTAGGAGGTGTTACATTCTCCCCCACTTGGACAACACTGCTCCTCGAATGACACTTGCTTCATTTTAGACATTATCAAAACATGATTAACTCAAGACTAGCAGCACATAACCATACCACACAATACTCCTATAGAAGAAACATCACTTTCATTTAAACAATAGACTCACAACACAGCAAGAAACTAGAAACTAATATACAACTCATCATGTCATAAGACTCACATTCCTTATTTTATTTAGAAGAAATTTCATTCACAACACACTATCATGCTTGTATACATCAATTCTAGACACTGTTCAACCATTTTCCACCAATGAACAATTTATTCATTTTCAAAAAATCTTTACAGTTACTACAAATGTTTCCTTATAGTGAACATGATTCACAATCTAACAATGCAACACGTAAGAAATTCCTTATAAATGCTCAACAAACCAATCTCATATAACAATTTAGACATTCTCACTGTTCTCCCTCATGAAAAATTAGCAACCTACACTAGACGCACATGAACCATGAGGAAGACACAATGCATGAAAGCTCATTTTGTCATTCAACAAAACTTCAACCAAATCATGCATATAATAAGGAGAATGTTTCAAATTTATTTATGACAAAAGACTACTACATAAATTAAGTTACTAAGAACTCTTTTTTTTAGTCTCGAATAAACACATAAATAAAGGTTAAGGGTACACCACTCCCAACAACCATATGCTTCACCATATTCCCCCATCACGAGAAACCCATTCGAAGGTCAACATAACATCTATTACAAGGAACTCCATCAAGGCACCTTAAACGTGACTAATACTTTCTCACCAAAGTATATCTCATGAAAACTAATGACTCTGAAAGGTTTAGCCATCTAAAAACTAACTCCCCCTTAAAACGAGAAACTCACCTTTACTCTTTCAGATCTCATCACCATCCTTTCTATGGTTGGATCTTAAACAAATTCAAACCATCAAAACACCACTCTTTCACATTTCTAACACTATACCTTACCATTCTTTCCTCCCCTTATAAAAAGGTAGCTAAACAAACCTAAGGTCATCAACACCAACTTTAACACATCATCCATCAAGTCACATATCATCTTTTCTCTCCATGAACCCCACTTCACAAAAGAACAAGGGAAGAGACAATATACAAAGCTCTTAGGAATGATTAGATGAACGAAAAAGTGAAACTTTTCCTAGCGCCCAATTGCCTCCTATTCATATTGTGGCGTGCTTCATATTATGAACAAGACTCTAGTAGATATGGTTCATGAGACAACTACCTTATGCTATATACCAAATTTGTAATGACATAGAAGTACACCTTAGAAGCTAGATAATCCTTGAGTCACCACACGCCAAATCAGACTTCCAGAAGTCTCACTAAATCCACTCATATCACTCATTACATAATAAAATGTTGTAAAATGATCAATAATATAAAAAAGATTTTCACACACAAAGAACTCTTTCCATAACCAATACGCAACATGATGACTTTAATTTTAAACATTAAACTTAACAACATCTCATTGAACCATCATTTCATTTGAGTATACAATACTTGGTACTCAGCCCATACAACACATAAAATAAAGACTAAGACATAAAGGAACATGTGGATATTGTCCTTGAATCGATGAGGACTCACCAATGCTTCATCTTCAACCCTTAGAAATGTATCCATCCTCCATGGCATATCAAGACTTCTAATTCTCTAAACTTTAGTAAAAAAGAGGTTAACACATCAGCAACTCTAAGTATGGAAGCCATGCAAAAACCATGAACAGGAGACATTTAATAAATAACATGCTTTTTATGAATTTTTATTAAAGTATCATACTATAAGCATACGAACAACATTTTACACTTTACAAACACATAGGACATAATTTAAGCAATTTATTAAATTTTAAGGACAACCCTAAAGTTAAATAATTCACTGTTATTGTAAACTCCTTCACTATTACAATGACGTTCACTGTAATAGTGAATTTCCGTAACTTAATAATGACAAATTTCTAGCATTTAATCTCCTCACTGAAGTATGACAAAGAGATAACACTCATACACCCTCTTTAGGCACAATTAAATGATCCTTAAGGATACCTATAATCAGCTAAACAACTTTTAATATATCGAACACATAAGCATGTGATTCTCCTCAAAGATTATTCTAAGGTGCACTTGAGTGAGTTGTTAAGAGACCTCCCATACAATACCTCTCACACCCACTTAAGAGATCCTATACATTACCTAGAATAACATTATTATAAGTTAATACAATAGCATACATATAATACAACATTCTCCTTTTCAAAGGTTATCAAAAGACTCACTTAAGAATATCAAGAAGATAACGTCCATGATTGACCTCTCAAGATTACCTAAATAATCCTTAAGACAACCTAAGTTTGGATCATGTCTACATAATCAACAAACTTTCCTAACTAGAGTCATTCTAAAGACTTGTCTAGGTAAGAGATAAAGTAACCATTCCCATGCCCCCTTCACATTTAACTAGACAACCCTTAACTACTCTAGATAAGTACTTATTCATTCAAAATGTTTTCTTAATAGTAATTACATTCATTTGTTCTTTTAAGAGACATTAATCACATAAGTACATCCAAGTAATGGTCTTTGACAAGACCTAGGGAATCTAACTAACATCTTCAAAGCCTATGGTGCAATATCTAGATAGCGTCCCATACCACCATTTAAACTTCATAGAACTCCATTACTAGTAAGTATCCCACATGATGAGAATAGAAAATAACCGACATAGGCCATGGTACAAAATCATGGAATCTGGAGTTGTAACCTTCTCCGATGGAGGGTTTTCTACTTGCCAATGATAGAACGTGGATACATCCCATGTTGGGACATAGTTTGGGAATATGAAGGGCTTACATTGTACTCTAGTCTCGTTCTTCACTACAGATACTTCCCTTACCATACTTAGTCGGTGCTAGCCTTTGTTCTCATAGATTTATTCATATTAAAGGTTCATACAAAGAAGTTCCATGTACAGTTCATAACCCAATCACATTCACCCTATCAAAGAAGTCGCCTAGGGATGCCTTAAAATGGCGAAGAAGGTATTTCATCATGACTTTACTAAGGATGACATGATGTTGTGCCAGCCAACCAATGTTAAGTCTGTTATTCACTAAAAGAAGGATGCCATTACGACTTTTGACTTCAATTTTAATAACATTACCACTATGTTCAGGGTTTCACATAAACACCCTCTAAACATAATTTAAGGTCACAGGTCATTCATACATTTTAAGTCTAAGAGGATTTAGCAACCTACGTCAACACATCTTATATTCACATATCTTTCATGCATCAAGAGGAGGGACTTAAATCTACCTAATAAAGACACTACTTTCTCATAATGCATGTAACAAGTCATCATAACTACCTTAGTCATACATAGCCATTTAAGAGTACACCATGTTAACCTTAACACATCCATATACGGCTTTATCATATATCATCACATAAGAAGAATAATAACATAATCAATCACATATTATAATACAAGCACTACAAGGTACTTCAATGTTAACCTTCACAAATAGCACATATTATTTATCATGCTTGAAACCCCATGTTCATATAATCCAAAATATCTTAGACTTGATTACATTACTTCACATCAACAACTTCACATTATACCTTGATATAATCCCTACACATTATACTAATTCAATTCATAAAGTAATGCCGACGAGGCCACATCTTTCACAACAGTAACATATAAACATCTCCACCATAAGTGGACCATGATAATCATTATTGAAATACAAAATCAATACATAATATTAAGAGAGTTAGGGAAGCATACCACCCATTCTATCTCGCTACTTCCATCCATAGCCAACTAAACCAACACAATACTCAAAGGCCCTTACCCATGGCCATGAACATCAAATTAATTCAATAAGATTAATATACAGTGGATATAGGAATATAGAATACTCATGTGATCAGTCTGAGACAGTCTATAAATCATACAATAATAATCTATTCATAAATAAAGAGCCCATGACAATCTACAAATAAATTCATTAATATTAAAGCATGATCGCATAACCCATATTTAGTCCATTGAGAGATTTAATAAGGCCAAGGGTTCATGGAGAATTTAATTAAAAAAATAAATTATACATCAATAATATCATATCTTAATGTTTGATTTGAAAACGTTTCATGGGAAGAACCCAAAAATTAGAGTTGAAATTGGACTTTTTCATCTTTTTGAAATCTTTAATAATGATCTTTGTAATTGACTCTAAGCTTTTAGCGAACCTTAGAAGAAGAACTCTCATACCATATTAAAATAAACCAATGATAATTTAATAAGAAACTACGTTTAAGATCCATCTTCAAGCTCAATGTTCACCTTGAGCTCTAATGGAGGTTTTTGGTGAAACCTTGGGAGGGAATGGGTATTGCTCTAGCTGATAGGGTTTAATTGAGAGTTTCTTGAATTATATACTCTTAAAATAGCAATAAACACCCAAAATAACCGTCCTCCTATTTTATAAGACTTGGGGTGAATTTCTCTAAAACCCCTAAGTCTTAACAGAACGTTGGCAGAAAATTGCAGCAACATCGACGCCACGCATCGACGGTCTGTTGGTGAGACCACGCCTCGTTGATGGTGTCTATTGGTTCCATCTGCAGCTCCTACACCTGCAGGCTACATTTATCAATCAATGCCACCCATCGATGGGTCGTTGTATAATTGACTGGCCGTCGTTTGGGGCAATCGATTGCCACTGCCTCATAGTTTTGAGCTCCAAGCTGGGGTGCTTCTAATCGGGTCCCTTGTGGGTCCTCGGTGGAGTCATACCCATACGTTAAACCTCTAAATATTAAATTCTAGTTATTAGTAACATCTCCAAAAAAGTTCAACCACCAAATGCCACGCAACATGATAACACTTTTCCAAACTAACAAGGACATCAAATGGCTTTGCGAACATCACCGGACGTTCTTGGACGTTTGTACTCCAAACCTAAACTCAACATGTTGTCTCTAAACACTATTTCAACCATATAAGAAACTCATAAACTCATTACACACACATAATCACATGAAAACACAGAAGGTACATAGGTCACAAGTCGTCGATTGTCTTAGTCGTCCATTGACATTTGACATCAAACTTAACCCAAATATTTAGACACTGCCTCAAACTTCATATTAGACCATATTAGTACTTCAAGACTTCATAACACACTCATTAAGCCCAAGTTTCACCAAATTCATTTTTGGAGGTTTTACACTTATACTTTACCATAACATGGTTTATACATCTATACTACTCATAGCATATGAAGATAATCATAATCAGAATAATAATCATAAAAGAATACTACTAGAACCATCCTTTAGGATCACACATGTGCAATGTTTAAGAGAATTCTCATATCCTCCCTCACACTATGTAGTAGCCTTTAAGACAAACCTAACAAGTGTTGACATACTTAACGTCTTCATTTGCATTTCATTAGAGGAAGAAGTGCAATAATCCACATGATACCATGTGAACTACATGGAATCTGGTTTTCTACTCCCACACCAAAAAGATAGGGTTAACACTTGCCTAAGGTGTAACCATTCCTACGTAGCAATCTAGGTGGATAAACTAAGATAGAGTCCTATGTGGGCACATAGTTAAGGGTCACAGAGATTGTTAACATAATCCTTTACTTACTAAACGTGAAGGTTTTCATCTCATTAGACAACACATTAATTTGGAATTCTGACTTACTAACGTGAGGAAAACCATGAAGGAGGCCGGACTTACTAAATGTGAGACCTCCATCCCATTTACATTCCCTTTCGGTGCTAATCAATTATTCCCTTTAGTAATCATATTATCTAATCATACAAGTTCACATTAGTCTCTTCCAGACCCCTATGTAATCATCTTCTCATATATAGCTCATAGGTCATCACAAGTGAGAACAATCCTTTCACTTTAGCCACCATTTCATAAACGAGTAAACCATTCACTTAACACATAATTATAAACATAAGAAACTAATTTCAATAAAATAATCGTATCATAATATTCGTACATAATTCATGTAAAATTCACTATCTTAGGGTAAAGGATGAGGAATACTTAGCATCAACATCATATCCACACAGTAGACATAGAAGCAATACTATCTAAGTAACTCATACTTCATAACTTAATCCAAGAAGAACCAATCATTATACCTCATTTCCCTTTCAAGAACCTTCATATTTCCATTATAAAAAATACATAAAAAAGGTAAGTTCAAGAAGAAATTACATAATTAACAACTATATAGTGAATCCAAATGTTCATGATCTTCACAATTCAACATATTAATTCAAGATTTTCATGAAATTGGGGAAGGACATGGGTCTAGGAAAAACTCATAGAAAATCATCAATTAACAAACAATATGTGCTTAAACTCATAGAACTTGAACTTCTTCTTGGATTTCTAATGGTCTAAATGAAGGTTAGAAGGAAGAGAGAATTTGAGAGTGATTTTTGGTTTCATGTTTTTGGATTTGATTTGTGTGTTAAAAGTTACTTAAAACTGACACTAAAACTTCATAAAGTCATCCATTAAATTAGTCAAAATTCCCTCACTTAATTTTGTCTTTTTGTGAAGTCAAATTTTCTTAAAAACGACGCAAACAGAGTTGTGAAGATGCTGCACATTTCGGGGGGCAATTCAACATTTTATTTTTCGAAAATTTGGGTGGAGATTGGTAACATCGTGGAGGCCCTGTGTCGCTAGGCAAAAATTTTCCTTCCGCATGCTGGTTGTATGACGCGCAGGGACCTCTATATCTTGGCTGGACGCAGATCTCTTTGACAGCCTGCTCGCGAAACGTTTGGGTATTCATCAAGGACACTTCGGGTTGTCCTTGAGGAGTCGTTATCGGACTTTTTGACCCTCTATACTATAATTTACCTATTTAAAGTCTTTTTTCATGTTTTAGATTTTTTATGAAACTCCCAAACCTTTACCAAACTTAGGGATGTCTATTAGTTAATTCCACTAGTTTCGGACACCAAGGTGTTTTTTGACATTGTGACTCTAACATTTCACAATTATGTTTGCTATTGTCGTTTTATGTATTAAACATCATTATTCAACATATGAGGCTCTAGTAAATTACAGGGTGTTACAATATACCGCCTTAGGAACATTCATCCCCCAATGACACCTTAAACCTTCCATAGGGAAAAAGAGTAGATTTAAGACTAGCAGCCCAACAAAAAGAAATATCATAATGAGTTACAACTTATAGGACGAATTCTCAACTCCTTTCAACGCATAAACATAGCATCAAGACATATGAACTTAATCCAAAATTCATGATACATAACAACTCATCATTTACATCACATAAGGAGGAACTACCTTCTCCATATCAACATGAGCTCAACATTAACAATTTAAATGAAATAACATGCTAATTATTTATCAATACAACACAAAACATGACCAACACAATTATAATGAATGCAATATAGCACACTACATATTCAGGTGAAAGTCAATCATTAGAATTATATTTTACAAAAAAATAATTTAGGCATGATTTTGTACCAGAATATGCACATACTAGATAAACATGATAAGTTCAACATTATTCATAGTACTCATTTAAGTGAAAGCTACTAGCCATAACTTTTGTTAGGAGTAGGGGAAATAATATGAGGATACCGGGACTTCATGTCGGCCTCGGCCTCCCATGTGACACCCTCCACAAGGTGGTTTCTCCATAGAACGTTTACAGAGGTGACCTCCTTATTCCTCAATTTCCTAACATGACGATACAATATCTCACCTCGACCTCTTCACAAGAGAGGTCCTCTTTTACCTCTAAAACTTCTAGAGAGAGAATCAACACGGGATCACCTATACAATTCTTGAGCATCGACACATAGAACACCAGATGAACTGAGGCCAATATCATTGGCAACTCTAACTCATATTCCACTTCCCCTACCCTTTAAAAATTCACATAACGGTCTACATAACGGGGAGTAAGCTTTCATTTCATTCCAAACCTCATCACCGCTTTCATGGGTTAAATTTTCATATATACCCAATCTTCTACTTTGAATTCAAGGTTCCTCTTTCTATTGTCGGCACAAGATTATTGCAGGCTATAAGTCGTTTTCAACATCTCCCTTATGAGTGGACTCATAGACTATATCGGGGACAAAAATAGCAAACTCACCCATTTAAAACCAATCAATTGGGGACCGGCACCTCCTACGATAAAGTACATCAAAAGGTGCCATACCAATACTCGCATGGTAGGTATTATAATAGGAGAACTCGATCAATGGTCGTTGATCATCCCAATTCCCATTGAAATCAATCACACAAGCACTCAACATGTCTTCTAGAATTTTGATAGTGCGCTCCGCTTGTCATCTGTTTGGTTGTGGAAAGCGGTACTAAGCTTTACTTAAGTACCAAGCCTACTTTGAAGAAAATCTCCAAAAATGTAAAGTGAATTATGCTCTTATAACTTTAATGATCAACAAGGGGGCCCTATTTATCTTCACAATCTCCTTAACAGAACATTTTGCATATCCTTCCGCCAAGTAAGAAACTTTTACAGGAAGGAAGTGCGCTAACTAAGTTAAACTATCCACTATTACCCAAATGGAGTCATGTTTGTTACGCGTTTAAGGCAAACCAACCAAAAAGTCCATGTTTATATCTTCCCACATCCAAGTGGAGATATCAATATATTTTTTTAGAACACCCAGGCCTTGATGCTCGACTTTGCATTATTGGAAATTTGCGCACCTCGATACAAATTTAGCTAAATCCCTTTTCATTCCATTCCACCAATAAATATCACGTAAGTCATGATACATCTTGGTGGCCCCCGAATAGAAAGAGTATCTGGAACCATAAGCCTCTTCCATGATTTTATCCGCTAAACCAGCAACACCCAACATACATAACCTCTCCTAATACCGAAGTACCCCATCCTCCCCTTGGGAGAAATATTCATTATTCTTCTTAAGGACCAATTATTTAAACTCCATCAATAGAGGATCAAGATGTTTCTTGGACGTCACATCAACCACTAAAGATGACTAAGAGTTATTACAGACCATGAAACAACACTTTGAAGATTCTTCTAATTGGACACCCAACCGGTCCATCCTATGAATATCCTTCACCAATTCATTATACATCGACCAAATGATCCACACTACCCATGGACACTCGGCTTAGTGAATCCACTACCACATTGGCCTTTTCGGGATGGTAAAAGACACTCATGTCATAATCCTTTAAAAGTTCTAACCATCTTCTTTGCCGTAGATTTAAGTCTTTCTGAGTGAATAAATTTTATAGACTCTTGTAATCAGTGAACACATCAACATGCACCCCATATACATAATTCCTCCAAATTTTCAAGGAAAATACAACGGCCGCAAGCTCAAGGTCATTAGTTCGGTAAATCTTCTCATGAGGTTTGAGTTTCCTGGAGGCATACGCTATTATTTTTCCATGTTGCATAAACACACATCCTACACACACTAGGGAGGCATCACAATAAACCACAAACCCTTTGGTATCCTCCGGTAAGGTCAATACGGGAGCGGTCAGTCTACCCTTTAATAATTGGAAGCTCTTTTCACAAGATTCCGACCATTCTAACTTAAACTTCTTTGGGTTAAGGTTGTTAATAGAGATTATTTAGAAGGAAATACCTAAACAAACCCACAATAGTAATTGTCAAACCCTAGAAAACTTTGGATGTCTATAGGACTTCAAGGTTTAAGCAAACTTTTTACCACTTCCGTCTTCCTCGAATAAACGTCTGCCCTTTCACTATAGCCAATATACACAAAGAAAATCAACCGATCTTAACAAAAATCACACTTACTAAACCTAGAAAAGAGTAGGTTATCCTTACGAATTTGCAAAGCTATCCTCTAATGGAACATATGATCATTCTCACTCCTAAAGTATATCAAAATGTCATCAATGAAGACAGTCTCAAACAAATCAAGATAATTTCTTAAAATTCAATTCATAAGGTCCATGAAAGCCGTCATGGCCATTGGTAGACCGGATGATATATCTAGGAATTTAAATATGCGATATTTTATTCAGAATGCCGTTTTCGGAATATTAACCTCCCTCACTCTAATTTGTTGATAACCCAACCTTAAGTCAATCATTGAAATATAATTCTCTCCTTGGAGTTGATCAAACAAGTCATCAATCCTAGGAGCGGGTACTTATTAATTATTGTGTCTTTATTCAATTGCCCATAATCTATACACATTCTTAAAGACCCATCCTTTTTCTTCACAAACGATACTAGGGCGACCCATGGATATATGCTTGGTTGAATAAAACCCTTATCTAGAAAATCCTTGAGTTGAGCCTTTAGTTCTTTCAACATGACCGGGGCCATACAATAAGGAGGGATTGAAATATATTGTGTATCTGGCAATAAATCTATGCCAAAGTAAATCTCTCATTCATGAGGTACTCCAGACAGGTCATTAAGAAAGACCTCCGAAAATTCCCTCAGTACGAGTACCAACTCCATGGGCGGGACCTCAGATTAAAAATCCCTAACTCTAACTATGTGGTTGGGACAACCCTTTGCAATCAACTTGATTGGTTTTTGTCACATCCCTAGAGTACATCATATAATATATGGCACTCTCTGAATGCAACATTTCTGAGAGGTGTATTTGACCTCTCAGAGGTGTACAATCCCTTACACATCATTCATTACATACATATATGAAATGTAGTGCAGAATTAAAAATTTTCACACGAAAACATCTTTAAATATCTTTCATATAGAAACAATAGAAAACTCAAAATTTCATTATATGCAATCCTTAGACTTAATGAAATACTAGGGACACGGCCCATATAATCGAAATTTAGTATCTATTACAATACATTGAAATAAATAAGTGTAAATATGATTATTCCCTTGTGTCAAGTGAGGACATACTTCAACTATGCTTGAATGATGACTAGATTCCAAACTTGCTTTAGCGACACCTCTGACCTGCTAACCACACCTTTAGAGATAAACAAAAGTATGGAATTAGTACAAACACATGTGCTAAGTATGGCTTAATGCATAAAATAATGAGAAGCGGACATTTATCAGAAATGTGATCTTTTTAATTAAAAAGTCATATTGAAAGTATAAAAATTACATTTAAACACTAACCATAACATTTAGAACACAGTACAAGTCACATGTAATTTATACCAATTTAACAAACCTTACATCGATATTACAGTGAACTTCATTGTAACTTAACTATTACTTTTAATTAAAATAATACCTTACATAATAGTATCAATAAAACCTACAAATCATACAACCATGATATACTCCTACCCAAGGTGTTTCTAAGACTCCCTTGAGTGAGTTATGAAACCACCGCCTATACAATCCCTTCACACACACCTAAAAGATCCTTCAGAGTACCTAGGATAAGATCATTCTCACTTCGTTCCACACACACACACACATAAGGACATACTCATTGTCTAACATGATCACTAATGCCAATAGAAGAACACATACTTTCACAGTACTCACATGTAGATAGATATGATCATACATCAGTAATTTAATTACTCAAACCATCATAATATATCAATTATATCGACAAGTCTATGATCATCATAGTACATAAAATAACGACGATGAGACAACATAATTCAAAAAACAAGTACATAGCACCACCACCATAAGTAGCCCAAGCAAACTATAACATAATTTAAGGCCTAAATTACATAAAATAAAGGGAATTAGGGTATCATATAACCAATTCACTCTCACAACTTCAATCCACAACTAAATCATCCAACACAATATCCAAAGGCCCTTACCCATGGCCATGACTACCAATTAAATTAAATTTCTACAATAGACAATGAACCAAAGATAATACAACATGGACTTATGATTTTAGGAAAGCATACTAACAATTTTAAGATGAATCTATGATAATTCAATAGCCCTAATAAAACTACGTATGAATTCAATAGCATTATGACATAATCAAGTCATACACAAAGTAGTCAAACACTAGGGCTTATGAATTACATAGGTTCATAGAGTAATTATATTAAAATCATCTAATTAAGAACAATTCAACCAGTATATAATGATTCAAAATGTTTTATGCAAGAACCCATGGATAGATATCAAAATTGGACAAGTTCATCATTGAAAGACTTTACATATAAATTCAAAGTTTGTGCTCCTCGAAGAAAAGATATTCAATGATGAAGACCATACCTCAATTGATGCTAGAAAAATTCTATGAATAATTCAGGAAGAATCAGAAACCAATCTTCAATCAAAGCCCTATCTTAAGTTTTGACTTCAATGGAGTTCAAGAGAGTTTCTTAGAGATATTGGGTTTCCATTTGGAATAAAGAATTAATCTAGGTTTTTAGGACTTATAAACCCACATAATATACCCAAAAAACCTTTAGGAAAACGCCCAAACATTTTTGTACCTGGGGTGAATTTACTAATTCACCCGTTCACTTTACAGTGAAGCAGGCGAAATTGAAGAGTCACCTACGCTTGCCCTTCGACGAAGCGTACCCCAACCAACGGACTGTCCTGCATGTCCATGGTTTGAGTAAGTGGATAGTGAAAATAAGGAGAACCTCCCACGCCTAAGTCCTTATCGACGCCCTCCACCTATTGGTCGGCGACAAGCCTACCAGGCATCAATTTCCTCCATAAGTGGGACTGCCTTAGAAAATTCCACAACAAGATGGTTCCTTCCTATGGGATCCTTGGTTAGTCCTTGGTGACATTTTCCCAGACGTTTCCAACTAGAGTATATTGGTATAGGAGTTTAGGACCGTTCAAATCAATTTCATCAAAAACGAACATGTAAAACTCGATTAAACATACAGGGTCATTCAAGGCAAACCATTCGAAACGTCATGGACCTTCTTGGATGTTTGACCTCCAAACTTCATGAAAGTTAACCACTGCTTCCTAACCTTATTTGAATTCATTTTAGGACTTCAAATAATCAATACAAAAACGTTAGTTTCTTGTTTCATCTATGTTGTTTTAGAGGTGTTACTCTTTTAGACACGAATGATCTTACCCCTACGATTTGAGTTTCGTCCGTTCCACTAAAACTGGGTTCATTTGGAAATTGAAATTTGAATACACTTGTTCTACAATTAATAGATCCAATGCAAGCATAAAACCAATCCACTCCCAATATGAAATAAAAATCTAGCATATCAAGTTTAATCAAGTCAACTAATATAACTCTATTGGCAAAAGAAATAGGAAAACCTATATAAACTCTTTTAGCCACCACGGAATCACCCACCGGGGTAGAAACCGAAAAAGGTTTGGTTAATATATCGGGTTGTATATTAAATTTCATGGTTACAAGAGGGGTCAAAAATGACAATGTAGCTCTTGGATCAAACAAAGAATAAATATAAAAAGGAAAATAATTGTAACATACCGGTAACCACATCCGGTGAGCTCTGTTGATTACCTCGTGATTGGAGAGTATAAAAGTGTTTCTTTTTAGGAGCATCCGGATTTGGGGCATTTTCTTGTTATTAGGAATTTTCCCTTCCATAAGTTTTAATCATAGGGTAATATCTCTTCATGTGAACACTCTTTTCACAACCATCAGGTTTTCTACCACATTTTGAATAAAGAGACTTCTCAACATAAGAACCACCACCTTTACCCTCTTGGGGATTTGGAGTAGAAACATTACTCTTGTTGACCCTAGGAGAATTAGGAGGTCCTTTATTGGAAAACCTCTTTTTTAACCTTGGTTTGTCTTGCACCTCAAATTTAGTCTTGGATTAATTCCCATCTTTGGTTCTTACCTTCTTCAACTTCCTACAAACTTTCTTATGCTCTTTCTCCTCGATTTGTTCGACATGAACCATCAGACGAGAGACGTCCATGCTACGAATCAACATAGTTGACCAACACTCATTAACAAAAAGTTCAAATATCCTCAGAACAAATTTGTTGATCCTAGCTCTAGAATCCGCAACCACAGTAAGAGCATGCTTTGATAGTTTAGTAAAATTTAGGCTGTACTTCTTCACTGTCATACCCCATTGGCAAAGGTTGATGAATTCTTGCATTTTCTTCTACCTTAATTCAAAGGAAAAGAACATCTGAAGGAATGACGTCTTGAAATCTCTCAAGGTAACCCGACTTTCTGTAACCTTCCTCTAATACTTCCATTGCTCCTATCAAACTTGAGCGACATCTTTGAGATGGTAGGTGTCTAGTTTCACCTTTTCTTAAGAAGACACAACCAGAGCATCAAAAACTTTGAACAATTCATCAATGAACCCTTGTGGGTCCTTCTCCACCTTCGAACCACATAAAGTAGAGGGATTCATCCTTGTGAAATCCATAATCCTTGAACAGGTATTACTGGCATTGGGGTTCACTTCCACCTTTTCATCCATTGAAACTTGGGTAGGCAACAGTTGAGTCAAGCTATGAATAGCCACCCTTATCTCAAAATTAGTCATATCCCCTTACTCAATAGGAACTTGATGGTGTTGAGTAGCTTGTGGGGGATTCGTGTCACAAATGGAGAGCATTCCTAGAAGTAACATGGCGTACCTGTACTATTGGAGGTCTTATAATAGTCCATCGTTATCATTCATCGCACTAAAATAGATAAATTTTGCGGAAAATTTAAAACTTTTCATTGCACATCATATGCTAGAAACTTCAATTTCATTAATATAGAAATAACATAATACATAGTTAGACTCTAAGTCTCTTTTCAAGCTTTGATTAAACATCGTTAAAATATTTTAGGGATACGAACCTTATGCATAAAACATAACTAAATTATTACGTATATTTAAACATAAACTTGACATAGGAAATACATGAATCTTAAGGATTCCTTTCCCTGAGCTTGGGGAACACATACCAAGATCTTCACCAAAGAGACAACCTTTAAGAATTCATAACCTACACTTTGTCTAAAAATGTAGAGAACAATGGAGTTAGCAAAAGAATGCACAATGTAAGGCAACCATTCAAAAACATGCATTTAAAAGGGATATTTTACTAGAAACCATGCATTATGTCTTGTTGTGAAAACTTCATAAATCTTTATGTATTAAGCATCATACAACTTACATAGTTAATTTGTACATATATCATAGTCATGATATCACCTAAAATCACACATAGCATTAAAGTAACATATTGCATCATTTTACAGTAAGCACCCTTCCCTTTACAGTAAGTTTATGTCATTTGTAGTGAGTTCATTATACATTGAGCATTCTTGCTTTTAACTTCTTATCTTTCCTATGAAACCCTATAGTGATACTTTGTTCAATGTATAAATAATTTCACATTACACTATTTACACTCAATCATCACTTTAAGACCACAAGGTAATCATACAAACAAACCTTCATTAATCCGACATATGCATTCATAGGACCAATTTCATATAATCAAGACATATAACTAACATTTAACCAAACGTACATTATGTACCACATAGAAGAACTCATTACAAACCACGTACAAGTCAAGAATTCTAATCATCATCTTATAAAGACACTAGCCAAATCTAACATATTTTGACTTCACTTCACAAGAACAACATACAACTCTACTCATAATCTAATTCTATAGCTACTTCTGCAATGTACATGTGATGTCCCATAACCTCACACACACTAAGTAGACTTAGAAAGAGATTACAAGCCTTAACATGCACTTCATACATCAACAAAGCAAGATAGAAATCTTCATTTATGCCAAGCAAGACATTCATCATATAGTTATTAATTCCAACATTACGTATATAAAATAAAACCACTTCATATATACTCATACCATGCATATCATCACATCAAGTAGTGTTCACTACAATGTCATGCATGAGAAACACAAACATAATCATATACATTATAACACCTTCTTATAACTTTCTTCAAGAGCTACTTGTGAAATGCATAGGTGAAGTCCCATACCCCCACCTACACTAAGCAGCTTCCCTTAGTTTATCCTAGTTATGGTCCTTACTTACTTCCATTGCCTATTTTACTTTAGGGAAACTATAGCCTTAACCGACACTAAGACCATGGGTGCTAAACATGGAATTTTTCTGGTAGAGCCTTTCACCAAGGAAAGTTGCAGTACATAGAAAAGGTAGAACATTAACACATCCTTGAATATTAGGTAATATCACTTTCTAGATCCTATGTGGCAAGCATTAGTTTATAAAACATGGAGGTATACATGGAAACCCTATTTATTCTAAATGAGGTATTGTATTATCCACTTATGGATACCCTATTTATGCCTATTGATGCATTGTAGTTATACACCTTGTGAGGACTATGGTGAACAAGCCTTCCAACATTTGGAAGGGGCACCCCTCACCGAAGCTCACTCGGTGCTAGGCTAAGTTCCCTTTATTGATAGTCATTATTATCTTTACCTTATAAAATGTAGGCTTAGGAGAAAGAACTTGTCATATGCTTAGATCATAGGTCATACATGAGAGTTAATAGACCTATATCATGCAAGAAACCTTTCACATGAACATAGCATATGTCAAGCACCATCTAGTTTAGGGTACTCTTAGAAACACCTTCCAAGTGCCCCTCTATTGACTAGCTCATCATATATGTGTTTGTTTATATACATATATGTGAGAAAACCTTTCACTTAACATATTAGAGCCACACAGGTTAATACATCAATGCATAAGTGTATTTATAATAAATCCTTTCATATAAACACATTATGACACTATGCACATTCATAACATAGCCATGCATTCGTATTCATATAATAGAAAACAAAACCTAGGAACTATCCTATCAAGGCATACATGTGCAATGCATAGACAAGGTCCCATACTCTTGCCCATACTAGTACACATATATAGTCATCCTAATTAATGATACATCACATACTTCACAAATATATATACTTTACATGCATAGTAGTAGAAATTAGTGCATATGAAAAAACCTTTTCATTAGACACCGTGAACATATACTACTAGTAAGCATGCATGAAGTGTGAGTGTATATACATAGGTCAACATGATAACCTAAAGTCTAACAAAAACACATTGAGTCAGCCAACCTCTAAGGACAACAATGAACCTTCAAGAATAGACCATACAACATATACTAATATAGGAGACAATATAACTTCAATACTTGCATTCAAGACTCATAACCATGGCTAATCACACATTCATATCGGGGTACATAGGTAAGGGGACACCAAACATCCCAAGTCATCAATGTCAGCACCTAAACTTATCTCTAACATAGTTATAAATATGCATATACAGTAGCCATACAACCTATATCGTAGAAGACTAGGCATGAGACTTCACATCGGGTGATCATCAGCAGCACACATTCATAACACAATATCCTTCAAGGTCATGATAACATAACATATATAATACCAATAAAGTAATACCACCTTCATAAGTTGACCATACCACAGTATGCCATATAAGGCTTCATCAACTAACAATTCAATAGAAAAGTAGAGGGGAAGAGCCATTCCTATCAATTCATCAATTGTTGATTATCATTGATCAATAATCATATTTCTTTGAGAATTCAAATATAGGTCAGTATATGAATGTATATTTACATGGATGAAATCATTCATAAACCACCACAAGATCATGATACTATGATGTACACCACTTCACGAATTCAATAAAGAGTCGAGAGACTTAGATAACTTACCAATATCCCTTGCTTTGATCATCATGATCAATATTCATGATTAACAAAAATACAATATAGGTCAGTATCTAAGGATATCATAAGCTAAATGAAATCCTACTTAAATTACCCTAGAATTGAGATCATACAAGTGTTCTGTATTAACAATCAATAGAAGATAGAAGAACATAAATAAATACTACCTAATACTAAATATTTGGTCCACATTGGTTCCATTACATGTAATTAATAATAAATTTACATGATAGGGAGTATCTAAAAATCAATTTAACATAATTTAATCACGTTATAATCTTCTTAACATCAAGATCATAATAACCAATACATTGGCTAAAAAGTTATTGGGAGGTAACATGGGTTTAACATGTAATTTGATTGAAATTAACTTCATAATCAACAAATTATCATTAATTCATCATGATAAAGCCTTTGAAAACTTTTTTTGAGAAAGAACTCATTGATAGAATGCAAGAGAGGAAGATTGATCATAATTTTCTGTTTGAAAACATTGAGAAGAAATCTCTAGATGAAAGGTTATCTAAAGATAAAGTATCACAATACCTAATTATATAAGAAATACATTGAAACATGAACAAGAAAGATTGAGAATCCATCAGCATGGTTGTTCTTTAGCTTCATCTCCAATGGAGGTTTCTAGAGAGGATATTCAGGGAGAGGGAAGTGTAATTTGAATCATGGATTGGTAATAGAGTTTTAACATTTTAAACAAAATTATTATACCCAAAAATAACAAATTAATCCTCCTAGGGACAGGTAAGGACGTGGGGTGAATTTCCCATTCACCTCTTAATGAGACAGCACGCCTGGCAGCTTGTTGCAAGCTGCATCGACGCCCCTTAGTTCCGGCAATGGTCCATAGGTGGACACCGTAATTTGGGTGACATAGGTCTTTGGTTGAGCCTTATCCAGTTTAAGTGTGGGACGATTCCTCCCCATCGACGGGGCGTGACCACCTACTAGGCGTCGATTAAGGGTCATAGGTAGACACTGCCAAGGAAGTGTCTAGGCAGACATTGGGTCCTTCTTGAAGGCCTTTTACACAAACCGTTGGGTATTCGTACCTGAACGTTTCCAATGGAAATACACACCTTACCATGTTAGGGACCATAAATAACAGTCTCACCCAAAACAAACACCTAAAACATGTCAAGACACACCTACACGTCTTAAGGGCTAACTTATAAATGTCTTGACGTTCGACTTCCAAATGACTTCATATCAATCATACATATTGTAAAACACTTTATTAACATTTTAACAAGCTTATAGGTAAATGTGAGGCTCTACACATGCTAAGTCATTTTTGGAGTCTTACAATATCCCCTACTTGGTAACACTTGTCCTCGGATGACACTTGGAACACTTTAATCACAACAAGGACTTCATTGAATCATAGAGAAACTCAAAATACTCATAACTTCATCGAAAAGAAGTCAATGCCCTAAAAATTATAAAGGAACAACACTTCAAAACACTTAGTACTCAATAAAACACAAGCAAGCAAAACCATTATTCACTCACTTTCCATGTGCATGAAACACATAAACTCTTGAGATGTTCATACGAGGAACATCCTTCTCCTAATTACAACATGGTCATCACATCTCATTTCATTAAGAGATCATTACAGAATCACATTTAAGTCAAAGTTAGGCATATTCAACAATTCACTAGAAGTAATTAAGCACTCATACATTAGTGCACATTAACTTGACTTAAGTAAATAAACAAGGATTTTTACCTAGTGCCATGAAGCTCATAATCAACAATGCCATGATTAGTTGTATCCATGGAGGAATGTCCTTCTTCTCAACACACTTACATGTCTCATGAGTCCTTACCCAAAAAAGTCACAAAGGTCACTTCACAATAAAAATGAGAATTTCTCAACTTGAGTTAAGTAAATAAACAAGGTTTTTTACTTAGTGCCATGAATCTCATAGTCAACAATGCCATGATTAGTTGTATCCATGGAGGAATGTCCTTCTCCTCAACACACTTGCATGTCTCATGAGTCCTTACCCAACCAAGTCACAAAGGTCACTTCACTATAAAAATGAGAAATTCTCAAATTTTTATCATAGCATGCTCAAACTTTCGTCCTACTGAAGTCAAAATGGTAAATCACACCACATATTACAACAATAGGAAGTCATTTCACATAGAATTAAATTTCTAGTATAACAATAACTTTGTTAAAAATGCATCATTTAGGGAAAATCTTAAAATTTATAGGCACACACAAGGATAATGGTTAAACATCCATTTACTTTGCAAGAGTGAGCTTAAAATTATGGTTTCCAAATCGTAAAAGTCACATAATTTTCAAAAGACTCATCATTTTCATTTCAAGAAGACTCAATTTTTTCATTCTCAGGCTTGATACTACACATTATAGTGACATTAACATGCTTCTTACATTAAATAATGATGTTAAATGCACAACCAATGTATCAAGATGCACAATCAGTATGAGAAAACCATATTTTGATCAAAAATTCCTTTTTCATGCATTTTATAATTTTCAAAACATGCATAAAATAGTGTCAATTAAGACATACAAAACATTGGGAGAACATGCAACTTATATTTTTATGCAAGACTCCTATCATGAACAAGCTTCTAGGAACTCATAAGTTTAAAGCTCAAGTAAGAATAGTAGGACATGGTAGATATATCTACAATCCTACTACCCACATCACCATTCCCCACTTATTGTAAGACCATTTAAGATCAACTTAACCCAACTTCAAGAGGACATAGCTTATCAAAATTCACCATTATCCTTTAAAAGTGATTACCAACCTAAAGGAATTACAGTAACTTAAAATAGGGACATCAAAGACATATAAAATTTTACCGTCTAGGCATACTATCCCCCACTTTGGGTATGCCTGATCACCTCATCATTTTATACACCAATGCAAAGGCAAGTCAAAATCAACCTTTCATACTCTTCACCCATGTAGGCTTGACATTATTGAGGGTTCTTACTCCTAATCTCACATCAAGTAGCCTACTAACTCAAACATCAATGGATAATGCCTCAAACATCCTCATTCCTCTCAGTTCAACACCTAAAGCAAATCAATAACATTTAAGTTAGGTCATACGACCCAACCACTTACACTTTGTTTGTATCATTGTTACCCATTGTTTCATAATGTATTGTATTTTTTTTACTATATTATACTGTATTTTATGGTACATACAATTTTTTGCTAGATTGTATTGTTTTTTGTTGTTTAGTAGCATTTTTATTGTTTAGTTTGATTGTATCGTACGGTATTATAATTTATAAATTTACATAAATATCCTTGATTATTTTGGGTAGGAGGTTTGACTATATTTACATAATTAAGGTAAAGGGTAAAATATTATTTTAAAATATTATATAAAGATATAATTGAAAAAAGAAATAAGTAACAATGGGAACACACCAAATGGTTGTTCCATAAAATAGGGGTTTTCATTGTTACGTAACAACGAAATTTAACTGTATGGTACAATACATTTTATGTAAAAATAAAAACAAACATTGTAGGTATAGTAACAATACAATACAATAAAATGGATAACAATGATCCAAACATAGTGTTAAGGCCTCAACTATACCATAAATACCAAGGGTTATAAAAAATTAGGGGAAACAATAGAGGAGACTTAGCCATAAGGTGTCTTTCTTTCACTTGAACATTCCAGTAAGATAACTTCTAGGTCTATCAAACCCACATCATCCCCCTACAAGGTAAGCATACTATCTTTCAGTTCTATGATTAAGCGTACACAAAGGACACCAATCCAAACAAGGAAACTATGAAAGACCATACATATACAAAGGCGACATTAGAACCATTACACCTATATAAGAAAACATTGAATTATTAAACATACATATATTGGCAACATGCATTTTTGGTCATTTACGACACTTCCGAAAGCATTTCATGTCTTAAACCATAACATATGACTATCATCATGCAAAACCATCATGTTACACACCATTCCAAAAAGAGACTCATTTTAACAATAACAACTTCTAACATGCTTTAACCATATCATGACATACATTTCTCAACATAACATGCCATATCACATAGATCTTATATATATCCCCAAAGGGAATCATATCAACATAAAAAAAATTCACCTTCACACAAACTCATCAAACCATAAAACCAACATAAGCATCAAATTAACCTTTTCTCTCTTAGGCATAGAGATACCATCTAATCTAAGCAATCATATCTAAAAAACACTAGACAAGACAACATAAGAGAAATATCTTATAGAGTTAACTTCTATAGCACAACATGTGAATATTAATGAAGGGAAACTATATATATAGACTCTCGCTCATAGATGTGTCGTGACTCACCACATACGAATGAGACTCTACTAGAAGTGGTAATATGATACATTGGACCCTAAAACCACTTTCATAACCTTGATCTGATAAAATATTTTTCACGACCGGGAAGCACCCCCTAGAACTAATATAGTGTACTTGACCTCTCGGAGTTCTTATACAAGCCAATAGATTTCGTTCATCGCATTGTCATAGGTAAATTTAGTGGAAAATTTAGAACATTTCATAGTACATTACATGCTAGAAACATCACTTCCGTTTATATAAAAATAACATAATCCATAGTTAGACTCGAACACTCTTTGACAACTTAAACTAAACATCATTAGAATACTTTAGGGACACGGACATTATGCATAAAACATAAATAAAATATTAAATATCTATAAACACAAACTTGACATAGAACATGTTTGAATCTTAAGGATTAATTTTCTTGAGCTTGGGGACCACATATAAAGATCTTCACCATACATATAACCTTTAAGAATCCATAACCTACAAATTGTGTTAAAAGGTAGAGAATAATGGAGTTAGTACAAGAACGCACTAAGTATGTCTACCATGCAAAAACATGCATTTAAAAGGGATATTCTATTTGAAACCATGTATTATGCCTTTTTGTAAAAACTTCATAAATATTTATATATTAAGCATCATACAACTTGCATACTTCATTTAGGAATATATCATAGTCATAATATCACATAGCATTTATGTCACATTTTGCATCATTTTACAGTAAGTACCTTTCCTTTTACAGTAAACTTATGTTACAATGAGTTCATTTTATAGTGTGCCTTCTTGCTTTTAACTTCTTATCTTAACAATGCAACCCTACATTGATACGTGGTGCAATGTGTACATAATTTCTCATTACACTATCCACACTAAATCATCAGCTTAAGACCAGAAGAGAATCATACACACAAACCTTTATTAACAAGACATGTGCATTCATAGAATCATTTCATACAATAAAGATACATAACTCATATTAGACCAATCATTTTTTATGGACCACATATAAGAACTCCTTACAAAACCATATACATGTCAAGACTTCTAATCATCATCTTATTAGGACATTAGTCAACATTAACATATTTTGACTTCACTTCACAAGAATAACATAGACCTTTATTTATAATCCCATTCTAGACCTACTTGTGCAATGTACATGTGAAGTCCCATAAAATCACACATACTAAATAAACCTACAAAGAGATTAATCGTCTTAAAATAAACATCATACATCAACAAGGAAACAAAGAAAACTTCATTCATCCCAAGCAAGACCTTCATCATACATTATTAAGACCAACATTATGCATATATAATAAGACCACTTAATATGGACTCATACCATGCATAACATCACAACAAGTAGAGGTCACTACAATTTCATGCATGATAAACATAAACATAATCATATACATTAAAACACCTTCATAGAACTCCCTTTAAGAGATACTTGTGCAATGCATAGGTGAAGTCACACACCCCCACCTACACTAAGACATTTCCCTTAGGTTATACAAGTTATGTTCCTTATATTACTGACATTGTCCATTTTACCTGAGGGAAACTATAGCCCTTAGACGACACTAAGATGATGGGTGCTTAACATGGATTTTTTTTTGTAAAGACTTAATCCAAGGGATGGTACTCTAGCTAGTCAAGGTAGAACACTAACACATGGTATCATATTAGGTGATATCACTTGCAATATCCTATGTTCCTAGCATAGTTGATGGAACTTGGAGGTAAATATGAAAACCCTCTTTATGTCTAATGGTCATTGTAGTTATCCACATATTGAAACCGCTTTATTCCTATTGACGCATTGTTGTTATCAACCTCGTGAGGACTATAGTTAACAAGCCTTCCCACATTGGGAAGGGGAACCCCTAATTTAAGCTCACTTGGGGCTAAACTAAGGTCCCTTTATTGAAAGCCATTAGTATCTTTACTTTATAAAATGTAGGCTTAGGAGAGTTAACTCCTCATATGTTGAGCTCAAAGGTCATAAATGAGAGTTCGTGAACCTATATCATGTGATAAACCCTTTATCAGGAACATAGCATATGTAAATCACCATCTACTTTTGGGTACTCTTGGGAACACCTTCCAAGTTCCCCTCTACTAACTAGATCATCATACATGTGTGTGTATACATATATGTGAGCAAACATTTCACATAACAAATTAGGGACACACATGTTCGTATATTAGTGAATAAGGGTATTGACTAGAAATCCTTCCGTTTAAACACATTAAGACACTATGCACATTCATAACATAACCGTGCATTCATATTCAGGTACACAGAAAACAAAAAGTAGGAACTATCCTGTTAAAGCATACATGTTCAACATAGACAAGGTCCCATACCCTTGCCCATAGTAGCACACCTCTAAAGTCATTTTAGTTAATAATACATCACATACTTCATAGTTACTAAACTTTACATGCATAGTAGTAGATATTAGTGCATATGAGAATACCTTTTTCATTAGACACCATGAACATATAATACTTGTGAGCATGCATGAAGTGTGAGTGTGTGTACATTGGTAAACATGATAAACTAATGTCTAAGAACAACACATTGAGGTAGCCACCCTATTAGGACAACAATGCACCTTCATGCATAGACCACACAACACATACTAGCATACTAGACAATATAACTTCAATACACGTATTCTAGACGCCTAACCATAGCTAATCACATATTCAAATAGGTTTACATAGGTAAGGGGACATAAAACATCAATACTCATCAATGGAAGTACCTAACCTATCCATAAAATAGTTATACACATGTTTATACAATAGTCATACAACCTAGATAAAAACTAGAGTACAAGACTAGGCATGTTACTTCACATTAGGTGATCAACACCACCTCACATTCATAACACAATAGCCTTCAAGGACATGACCACATCACATATATAATAAAAATAATGTAACTAACCCCACCATAAGTGGGTCATACCACACAATGCCATATAAGGCTTCATCAAGTAATAATTCTATATAAAAGTAAAAGGGAAGATTCATTCTTACCAATTTATCAACCTTTGATCATCAATGATCTATACTCATATTTCCTCAACTATTCATGTATAGGTAAGTATCTAAATGTATATTAACATGTACTAAATCATGGATAAACCACCAAAAGATTGTGATACTATCATGTACACTACTTTACCAATTCAATAAAGTGTAGAGAGACATAGATAACTTACCATTATCCCTTTCTTTGATCATCATGATGAACATTCATAATTAAGAAAAATACGATATAGTGAAGTATATAAGGAGATCATAACCTAAATGAAATCCTACTTCAATTACCCTAGAATCGAGATCATACAAGTTTTCGATATTAACAATCTATAAAAGATAGAAGAACATAAATCAATACTACCTAATCCTCAATCTTTGATCCACATTGGATCCATTACATCTCATGCATAATCAATTTACATGATAGGAAGTAGCTAACAATCAATTTAACATAATTGAATCACATTATAATCCTCCTAACATTAGGACAATAATAATTAATACCTAGGCTAAAATGAGATTGGGAGGGATCATGTGTTCAGCATGAAATTGGATATAAATTCACATCAAATAATCAATAAATTAACATATAATCATCAAGACAAAGCCTTTGATATTGTTTTGACAAGGAACCCATGGCTAGATTAAAAGATAGGAAGTTTGATCACAATTTCTCTTTGAAAACATTGAGAAGAACTCTCAAGATGAAAGGTTATATAGAAATGAAGGATCACCATGCCTCATTGTAGAGGAAAACCACAGAAACATGATGAAGAAATCTTGAGAATCCATCAGCATGGCTGTTCTTGAGCTTTATCTCCAACTAAGGTTTCTAGAGGGGATATTTTGGGAGAGGGAAGTCTAATTTTTGATCATGCATTGGGAATGGGGTTTCACATTTTTAACAAATTGAATATGCCCAAATTTAACCAAATAAACCACCTAGGTTCAGGTTAGGACCTGGGGTGAATTTCTTATTAACCCATTAATGAGATAGCACGCTTGACATCTTGTTACAGGCTACATCGACGGTTTGCATCGATGCCTCTTTGTCCCAACGATGGTCCGGAGGTGGCCACGGTTGTTTGGGTCTGAGGCTGGTCATAGTCTAAGCCTTCTCCAAGATAAGTGCGGGATGGCATATCCCAACGACGGAATGTCACTATACCTACTGGGCGTGGATTGAGGGTCGTAGGAAGACAGTGCCAACGTAGTGTTTAGGCATACTTTGAGTCCTATATGAGGGCCTTGTACAGACGTTTCCAACGTAAATACACACCTTAACATGGTATGGACCTTCCATAACACTTCACCCAAAATAAATGCGCAAAACATGTCGAACGTATTTGATGTTCTTGGACGTTTTACTTCAACATGACTTAAAATCAATCATGTATACTTTAAAGAACTTAATTAACATGTTAACAATCTTATAGGAACATGTGAGACTCTAGATACCGTAACTCATTTTGGAGGTCGTACATGCCGCCTCATTAAATTCTCCTCCTCGACCCTTCTAAAATTGTTCTTCTTTGTATTCATTGCCTATAATAACAATAAGAGGATTAGAAGAAAGTAATAGATAGAGTTTGTCACACCCATTGGGCATACCTTAGATGAGACAGACGTCGTCGTTCTCCCAGAGGACTCAGACAAGCCCTCAACATTCGTCATAACATGTGATAAGTAAAAATTAAAGGAAAAATTTAAAACTTGTACATTCTACTTGAAATATACTTATACTTATCAGTCACAAGCCATACAATATTCTAAGAAATTGTCTCACATATATAATACCATCTAAAGAGTGCAAATATGGACTTAGCCAATACATAGTCAATATGCCATATAGTCCTTAAAATAAAAGAATCCAAAGAATATAGTTGAAATAGCTTATATTTAAAACTGCTAGAAATCTACGTAAGCTAGAATATAAAAGATAGCATCCTCGAACATGAGGACCTACCAAGACATGGAGAAAGAGTTCGAAGACAAAATCAACCTCTATAACTTTAATGGCTGGAACCTACAGTTGTAATAATATAAACTAATGGGGTTAGTACGCCAAATGTAGTAAGTATGAATGTATACACATAATATTTTAGGACATGCATGAAAAAGAATCATTTATCATTTCTTTAGAAAACATGGTAAGTAACATTAAAGTCTTCAATGCACATACCATATAACATATATAAGTTAAGGATTCCATCATCATAAAGCATGATCGTAAGCAAAGACGTATTATCATAGAGTCATATAAACTTTTCATATTCAAATATCACGTAACATATCATACAAAGCACTTACCAACTATATCATCCCCAACCTACAAGTGCAATGGTCATATAAAGCCCCATAACCCCACACAACCAAGTAGATAAGATAGGAGACCATCAGTAAAACTTTGCTCCATATAACTTGTAACGTAAGTAGTCATCACTTGATTTAACAATATAACCCAATAACTTATTCATCGTAAAGACCAACAACATATAAGAGTAACATAATGTATAATAAACATATATCTATCATGTTATCATATTACATAAGAACAATTTTGTAGGACTTCCCTTAGAGTCAACTTGTGCAATGTCTATGTAGAGTCCCATACCCCTATCTATACTTAGTAGACTTCTCAAGTAACCCTAGTCTACGTCCATTTACTTGTCTTTCATTTTACATGAGGGAACATTCGCCTTAACCTACATAGACCATATGAGCTAAACATGGAATCTGGTGTCATAAAACCGCACAATGAAAGAAGGTGGTCTTCTGGCCAAAGTAGAACTAAACATGACATTGCTTTCTACGTGGATCCACTAGCTAGTATGCAATGGTGGCAACATGGTTCAAGAACTAGGAGATGTATTAGAGACCCATAGTTCCACATTACATGGCAACCTCAATCTGATGAGTCATTGTGAACCTACCTTCCTACTAGGGAAGGGATACCTCTCATATCTAGTTCATCGGTGCTTAGCTTAAGTCCCTTTCATGAATTACCTTTAAGTTGTCTTTCATCATAAACTTATCATAGGTCATAGGATATTAACTCGTTGTAGAAACATGATTATGAGCTATTAATGATTTGATGAGAATTCTCTTTCATCGCAACCCTTCATATGTGAGATTAACAAAGTATAGTCATCTTGTGTAAATCATTCAAAACAATATCATAGCTTGAATTTTTCGTATTCTTATCATGATCTCACATTAATCATGTTCATAGAAAAAAATTTACACATAGCAATACTATCCATACGTCCATAACATAGCATCATGTTTTATAGGCTAATATAAACATAGTTGAGTCATTAAAACTTTAGAAGACTTACCTCTTGCTTCCACGAACCTTATACATGAACTTATGTTCAACTTACAACATTCTTAATCATGACATAGTGAAATACTCAATAGCATAATCAAAAGCAACTCATCAAATCATGAACAAGATAAATGAATAATGTAGGATAAGAGAAGGGTTATGTAACAGTTCATAGTATTAGTTTCAATCCCTACGTTTTCATATTATCAAGTAGTAGAAACAATCATATGAAACCATCAATTAGATAAGAACATGCTTCACACGAATTTCAATCGTAGCTAACCACATACTCATAAATTCATGTGAAATAGACCATAGAAAACATTTACTTTTCATTGAAAATCATAAACCTAGTGTTAGGAAGAAAAACCTTTTTTGTAGAGTTAAAACCCTAGTGTTTGAAGTTCTTGAAAACTTATCTTAAAAGGACCTCTTGGGGAAAGGAATACCAAGTGTGAAGAACCCATACCTTATTGATGAAGAATCCACAAAATTTGATGAAAACCTTGAGGTCTTCGTCTTCTTCCAGAAGCTCTTCTTGTTTATCAATGGAGTTTAGAAAAGAGAGACTTCTTGAGAGAGATGAAATAAATTATGTTTGATCGGATTTGGGACCTGTAAAGTTATCTAATATTGACCTAATATCAATATATAGTCGTCCTATGAATGATCCAAAATACTCTCCACTTATATGGGTTTTTTAATAAGTTAAATTATCAAAAATACGACTTAAACGATTCTAGGAAGTAGTTGCGCATCTCGGGGAAAAATCCCATCATTTTAATTAAATTCTGAGTTGAGGCAGTGAGGTGCGTGTCAGCCTCGCGTCGCAAGTCTGCCTCTCAAATCTATTGGCAACACACCTCGTGTAAAGCTCATGTTGCACATTTCAAGTACCAATCTTGTTCGAGGCCTGCCTACCAATTTTGGGGTTTTAAAAGCTTTGGCCTTCATTTAATACTTCAAAACCTTCACCTAATAAAGGGATGTAAACTAGTTCAAATAAGCTAGTTTCCGGACGTCAAGGTGTTTCTTATTTGTTTTTGCGTTATCCTTTTCCAAATAAGTTTATTACATTAATATAGGTCTCAAAATATAATTTTGAACATTATTTGATGGATTAAACTATAGTCTAAGTCACGACATTTCCGGAGTGTAACATTATTGAGTTGGCGATAATCAATGCACATTCTAAGGGACCAAACCTTCTTGCTAACAACCAAGACCGGAGTACCCGATGGAGAAATAATAGGTTGAATAAAAACCTTGTCCAGTAAATCTTTTAGTTTGAGCTTCAACTCATTCAATTCAGCCGGAGCCATCCTATATGGAGGAATTGAAATGGGATTTGTATCCGGTAACGAATCAATGTCCAAGTCAATTTCCCGTTCGGAGGGAACTACTAGAAGGTCATTAGGAAAAACTTCTTGGAATTCTCTCACTATAGGGACTGTGTCAATTGAAGAAGTTTCGCATTCTAGGTCCTTAACTCTTGCCACATGGTATAAATAACCTTGGCTATCATCTCACAAGCTTTCAAACAATAAATAATTAGGCCCCTTGGTATAGAATTTCCCCCCTTCCACTCTCGAATAGGTTCATTAGGGAATTGAAATTTCACTACCCTTGTTCTACAATCTATAAAAGAAAAACAATCGTCAAGACAATCAATACCCAAGATGATATAAAAATCAAACATGTCATTTTCTACCAAATTTTCAAGAGTAACTCTATTGGAAAGCATCACACGACATTTCCTATAGACACTTTTTGCAACTACAAAGTCGCCCATTGGGGTAAAACTCGGAAAGGGTTCAATCAAAACATAGGGAATATATCAAACTTCCTAGCTAAAAAAGGTGTAACAAAAGAAAGAGTATCACATGGGTCAAGCAATGCATATACATTAACAGAGAAAACTTGTAACATACCCGTCACGACATCGGGAGAGCTTTCTTGTTCACCCATATCCTTGAGTGTATAGAAATAGTTCCTTTTTAGAGCTTCAGGATTGTTACCGCTTAGCTAAGTTTGGCCATTTCCCTTACCTTGGATTCTCACATTAGGACAATATTTCACTATATGACAACCTTTGCCACAACCATAGCAACTATTAGTCCAATAAGACATTCACCCATGTGCTTCTTACGTCACTTACCACAAGTTGGTCTCTCCTTTGGGGGATCAACATTTCTTTCCTTCTGAGATTTAGGATTAGAACCTCTATCTGAGCGATTCTTGGAGAAATTAGAAGGGACATGGTTTGAAAACTTCTTCTTGAACTTAGGCTTGTCTTGAACATCAAGCCTACTCTTAGACACACCACTTTCAAAAGACCTTGCTTTCTTAGCTTACCTACACTTCTTCCTTAAACGACTATCCTCAACCTGTTGAGAATGAATCATCACCCTTGAAACATCCATATTTTCTTTAAGCATGTTTGCACTTCTTCAAGCTCTTCCGACACGCCCATTATTAAATTGTTCATTTCATCTCTATCATTAGAAACAAAAAGAGGAAGCATATTTGAAAAGCTTAATGAATTTGAAGGAGTTTTCCTTGACACTCATACCTCCTATACGAAGGTTGATAAACTCCTGTAACATAGCTTCTCTTTGTTCCCTTGGAAAGAATCTTTCAAGAAAGGCCTTTTTGAAGAGCTTCCATGTCACGGGATCATCTCTTAAAGCCTAATTATCCTTCCACCAGTTGTACCATATCTTATCCACTTCCTTGAGTTGATAGGCATTAAGTTAAGCCTTATCAGTAGTACTCACCCTTACAAAAAAAAAACCTGTAGACCTCATCAAGGAAATCTTGGGGTTCTTCATCAATTATTGATCAAAAGTACATGGGAGGATTCATTCTTGTATAATCTCTCAAATGAGTAGCCATAGTACTAGCATGTTGGTTCTCTTGAAGTGCAAACTCCCTGTTAGATTGTGATGTAATGGCAGGATCTTGGGTGGTGATGGTTTGGGATATTTGGAACAATGCTTCTCTCACCTCACCATCCGTCATAGCCGGAGGATTCACCGGAAATTGATCATTTGCACTAGCTTGCACCTAGGGAGCATTTCGATTGCCTTGGGGAGTAGATCCCCCATTCCAAATCTCTTCTCCTACTCTTATCACAGCTGTCCTCCTTGTGTTCATCGCCTATAACAAAAAGAAAGAGATTGGATTCTAAATGACGCATAGTGTCAAAAATCTACAGGCACGAGATATGAGTATTAAGAAAAGAAAAGTTTCCTAGTCATCACATAGCCTCTGATCCACAATTGTGGTAGCTTCACAAACATGAACAAGACACTAGGTAATGTTATTTAGTGAGACATTGATCCTAAGGATATTTAACCTTAGGCTCTTATACGAACTTTGTCAAACCTCAGGGCATACCCAAGATGAGACCAGCGTCGTCGTCTTCTCAGAGGACTTAGAAAAGCCCTTAGCATTCATCATAACATGTCATTAGTAAAAATTGTGGATAAATTTAAAACTTTTACAATCTACTTGAAGTATACTTAAACTTTATACTTATCATTCATAAGTCGTATGGTATTTAAAGAAATTGTCCACATATATAAAACCATCCAAAGAGTGAAAATATGGACTTAGCAATACATAGTCAATATGCCATATACGCCTTAATACAACAGAATCCAAAGAACATAATGGAAATAGCGTATTCTTAAAACTACTAAAAATCTGCGTAAGATAGAATATGAAAAGTAGCATCCCTGAACATTAGGACCCACCAAGACTTGGATAATGAGTTCGAAGCTTCTTCAAATCCACCTCATTAACTTCAATGGCCGGAACCTACAGTTGTAGTCATATAAAGTAATGGGGTTAGTATACCACATGTACTAAGTATGGGTATATGCACATAACATTTAAGGACATGCATGAGAAAGGATCATTTTCATATCTTTAGAAAACATGCTTAGTAATATGAAAGTCGTCAATGCACAGAACATATTACATATACAAGTTAAGGATCCCATTAACATAAAGCATGATCGTAATCAAGGACTTATTATCATACAGTCATATTAACTTTTCATATTCAATAGTTCACGTTACAGAGCATATAAAACACTTAACAATGATCACATCCCCTACCTACAAGTGCAATGGTCATGTGAAGCCCCATAAGCCCAGACAACCAAGTAGAAAAGATAGGAGACCATGAGTAAAGCTTTACTTCATATAACTTGTAACATAAGTAGTCATCACTTCATTTTTAACAATATAAACCAATAACATATTCATAATAAAGACCAACACCATATAAGAGTAATATCATGTATCATAAACATATATCTTTCATGTTATCATAATACATAAGAACAATGTCCTAGGAATTCCATTAGACTCAACTTGTGCAATGTCTAGGTAGTGTCCCATACCCCTACCTAAACTAAGTATACTCCTCAACTCACCCTAGTCAACGTCCATTTACTTAACTTTCATTATACACAAGGGAACATTCTTCTTAACTAACATAGACCATGTGAGCTAAAAATGGAATCCAGTGTCATAAAACCCCACAATGAAAAAAGGTGGTCTACAGGCCAAAGTAGAACCTAACATGACATAGCTTTCTAGGTGGATCCACTAGCTAGTATCCTACGGTTGTAACATAGTTAATGAACTAGGATATGTATTAGAGACTCATACTTCCACATTACATGGCATCCCCAATCTCATGTGAGTTGTTCTGAACCTACCTTCAAACTAGGGAAGGGATACCTCTCATAGCTAGTTCATCGGTGCTTAGCTTAAGTCCCTTTCTTGAATAACCTTTAAGTTGTATTTTATCATAAACTTATCATATGTCATAGGAGATTAACTCCTTGTGTAAACATGAGTATGATTTATTTAGGATTAGATGAAATTCCCTTTCATCGCAACACTTCGTAGGTGAGATTACCATAATATATTCATCTTCTGTAAAGCATTCAAGACAATATCATAGCTTGCATTTTTCGTATCCTTATCATGGTCTAACATTTTGCATGTTCATAGCCGAACATTTACACATAGAAACACCATTTGTACGTCCATTACATAGCATCATGAGTCATACGCTAATATAAGCATAGTAGAGTAATCACAACTTTAGAAGACTTACCTCATGCTTTAAGAATCTTATTCAAGAACTTACGTTCAACTAACAACATTCTTAATCATGACATAGTGAAATAATCAATAGCATAATCAGGAATAACTCATCAATTAATAAACAAGATCAATGCATAATTTAGGATAAAGGAAAGGGTCATTTAAGTGTTCATTCTAGTCTTGGTTCCAATCTCTACGTTGTCATGTTATCAAGTAGTAGAAACAATCATATGAAACCATCAATTAGATAAGAATATTCTTTACACGAAATTCAATTGTAACTGACCACATACTCATCAATTCATGTGTTATATACTACAAAAAATAGTTACTTTTTCATTGAAAATCATAAACCTAGGGTTAGAAAGAAAAACACATTATGTAGAGTAAAAACCCTAATGTTTGAAGTTGTTGAAAACTTATGTTAAAAGGACCTCTTGGGGAAAGGAATCCCAATACTGAAAAACTCAGACCTTATAGAGGAAGAATCCACGAAAACTTAATGAAAAACTTGAGTTTTTCGTGTTCTTAATTAAGCTCTCTTTGTTCTTCTATGGAATTTGGAAAAGACAGTGTTTCTTGAGAGAGATGAATGAAATTTCGTTTGATCTGATTTGCGACGTGTAAAAATGGTCTAAAATAAACTTATATAAATATATAGTCTTCCTATGAATTACCCAAAAATAACTTTCACTTAAATGAGTCTTTTAAGAAGTTAAATTACGAAAAATACGAATTTACTTATTCTTTAAAGAAGCTGAGCGTAAGGGGCCAAATCCCATCATTTTTATTAAATTTTGAGTGGAGGCAGCGAGGTGTGTGTCAGCCTTGCGTATCGAGTCTACCTCTCAAATATTGAGGCAGAACACCTCGTGTCCATTTCGTTTAGCACACTTCAAGTCCCAATCTTGTTAGCGCAGGCTTCTTTTGCAGCCTGCCTACCCATGTTGTGTTTCTCCTCAAGGACCCTTAGGGTGATCCTTCGGGTGTCGTTAATGGATATTTGGAGCCTTTGTACTACATACTACCACTCCAAGGTAAGTTTACAAGTTTTGAACTTCATTTGACACTTCGAAACCTTCACCAAACATAGGGACGTCAACTAGTTCAAATTAGCTTATTTCCGCACGTCAAGGTATTTCTTAGTCATTTAGCTCTAACCTTTGAGTTTATTACATTAATATAGGTCTGGAAACATAATTTTAAACATTATTTAATGGATTAAGATCAAGTGCTGGCTGCTGATGCGCGCGGACCTCAATATCTTTGCTGGACATAGGCTTCTTTGGAAGACTTCTCGCCAAGGTTCGAGTTCTCCTCAAGAACCCTTCGGGTGGTCCTTGGGGAGTCGTTATAAAATGTTTATACCCTTTATACTATATTTTACTAATTAATGTATTTTTAAAAGTTTTAGACTTCATATAACACTCTCAAACTATCACCAAACTGTAACATTACGAAAAATTACATGTCTAGTAAAGAGCCGAGTATGTTCGTTAGAATGCGTATTGGGGTACATAGGCATCCCAATGCCCAATATTGAGAAATATTGGGCATATCATAGAATATTGACTAAGGGGTGTTAGCCAATTTCTATGGATATACAAGTAATTAAATAGAATTATTCTTTAAACCATATAAACCTACATAAAGTAACAGGATCCCAATGCCCAATATTACGAAATATTGGGCATTGTATAGAAAATTGGCTAAGGGGTGTTAGCCAATTTCTATATATATCCGAACAAAAAAAATATATTTAAAGATGTTTTATGAAATGTACCTGCAAAGAAGACCCTAAGCAAAAATATTAATTTCTAAGTTGTGCACACTGAGCTATGAGACATCCAAGTGCCAAGCCTAGATACCCTCTTACATAACCATTCAAAATTATCATGTAGAGTAAGAAGTGCCGAAGGACATAGTGAAAATCCTTTGGTCAATAAGTATATATTCTAAATGAACCTTCCAAATAGTTAGTTCGTAAATTACACGCAACACATGTGCAAGCACATGGGTAACCGGCCAAAGGACCACTCTAACCGATTTGGTGAGCGCGGTAAGGGACAGACGCACAGGCGGGTCCAACCACGTGGGAAAACGCCCGTTAACAAGTACCAGACCCTAACTAACTAAACTTGCAACCTAAATAACCTATAACCAACCAAGAATGACCAGCCAAGGGACCCTACAACCTAGGACCTTGTCGGGTGACACCTAACTAACATAGGAACAACCTAGTACCTAACCTAGGATGGTCCTAAAGGTTTGTTATATTCTTAACAACTTAGGGATACTTTAGTAATTACCATTGATTACATAATTAATTAATTTAGCCACATAATTAAATAATTTAAGTGGAAAAAACCTAAATAACAAAGCAATTTCAAAATTTCGGCTAAGACAGGAGAAAGACAACCTAAAACCTAACTAGGATTGTCCAAAGGGTTGGTTGTGGTCCTAAAAACATAGGGGCACTTTAATAATTACCCTAGGTTAACTAATTTATTAATTTATCAATTTAATAATTAATTTAAAAGGATAAAACCGAAACTACAAAGGAAATTTTTAGATTTCGATTAAGACAAGAAAGGGAAAACCTAGTACTTAACCTAGAATGGTCCAAAGAGTTGGTTATGGTCGTAAAAACTTGGGGCAATTCAGTAATTATCCTATGTTACCTATTTAATTAATTTAGAAACTTAACTGATTATTCTAAAAGGCTAAAAATCCAAACCACTAAGGAAAAATCCAGATTTCGTTTAAGACAAGATTCTTCTATTCATATTCATTCTAGGAGAGGCATTTTTGTAATTAGCTAATTGGTTTAACTTAATTAGGTTATATAGTCAGAAAAGAATTAGTTAAGATTCAGTTAATAAAGGTTTAGACATGTTATTCTCTTCAGAAAAACGCTACAACAAAAGTCAAGAGAAAAACGTGAAAACAAGAGAAGTCAAAATTTATACCCTAGAGTGATAGTAACAGTTCTTCAAGGTCCTTTCGTGCAAAGTTCGTAGTTATCATCATTCAAGAGGCTTTTCAAATGTTTTACTTCAATAATATCAAAACTAGGGTTGTTCCCATCAAATCTCATGTTTATCTCCCTAGTTATCTCGATTTCTGATTCTTGTCGTTTAGTAGTATGATTCTCGATGCATTGTTGATTGTATGTGGTGTTAACAGATCTTTTGTGTAAGAAAAAGTTATTTATACCACAAGTGAATATACATATTAGATCCCCATACATAGGGTGTTATTTACATGAGTGTTGAATGTTATAATTCCTACTTGTGCTTCGAGAATATAAATTGTTATGGGTATGCGTTTAATTGTTTATATGTAAATTAAAGGTTAAAAGCTGACTTGTTTAAGATGGTAGATTTTTATAATGTAGTTCATGAAGTAATTGAATTGGCTAGTGATAATACTATTACTAGTATCTACTGAAATTATGATTAATGCCAACAAATTGGCTAGAAAAACTATGTCAAAAATATTATCTCCCAAAATGTGTTAAGTTATACTTGTATTAATTAAAAATATACAAAGTGATACCCATCTCAATTCAATAAACTCATAGCATAGGATATTCCAATCAATGGGACAAGTCCAAACATACCCTATCCACACAACTTGTGAACGCCATAAAATATTACAAAGAATCAATAACAATCATAAAGAATGATATAAGGTTTGTAAGTGATATAATCAAGTTAAGGTGAGTAAAGATATTACTAAAAGTTAAGTTATAAAATTGACCTAATATAGAGTGTTAGAAAGAGGTGAGATAAGTCTCAAGAACACTTAATCATTACGTCAATAATAATCACATAAAAGGGTGCTAGAGTCCGTGAGACAAGTCAATCGCACCATGATGATAAAGTAAAGTCTCAAGATCATAATCATCAAGTAAAGATAGGGATGACCATTAATCCATAGAGTAAGTAAATCTCATAAAAACAAGCAAGCTTCAATAATGTTTGAGCAAACTCTAAAAGATAAGAAGATAAAAATCTGAGCTTAGAAGCGATAGACTAGCAATGAACTTGTGCCATCAAATGTAAGTCTCATGAGATGAGATCACCATTCAGGTGGACTAGGTTCTCCGTACGTCTCCTAGTCTTAGAATTAAGGTTCCAATATAGGGGCACTTAGCTAGTTGATGCCACCCGCTAAAGAACGCTAGCAAGTTAGGTTTCACCATGGCTGGTATTCCACTTCTTTTCGGTATGGGTTAGACACCGGAATTTGATGTTTATCTCACATGATCTTTGTCGGTTATAGCTCATGACAAGTATTCAGTTCACAACAGTTGTGAAGCCCCATTACGATGTGGGGAATACATCGAACGGTTCACCTTAGCCGGTGAACCCCACTTTTAAATGTGGGGAAGACACATTGCTTGGTTCACTTTAATCGGTGAACCACCCCTTTTCGGTGTGGGGGATACACTGGATTTCATGTAGATTGCATGATATACTTCCATTAATGGGGGAGACATTGGATTTCATAATTGTGGTGCTTTCACAATTATGAATTAGACATACTTAGACGTGGTTTCGTGACACATCTATCCTAAGATTTATCGACCTCAAGATCCGATACCAAGTTTGTAACGACTCAAAGTACACAATAGTAATTAGCGGCATCGGTGTCCTCGATGATGACTAATACAAGCCCTTATCATACATTATAACACATCCTAGGTAAAAAATGCGAAAAGATTTAAAACTTTACGTAGTGAAGTGTACTTAGACTTCTTGCATATTATATATGGAGTTTACATTGAATCCACAAGTACGAAGTTTACATAGACTTCTTTTTTAGCATAACGAATCATATGAAATTCTAAAGTCTCATCTCACATATAAACCATCTACAAGAGTACAAATGTTTTGACATAGTCAGTACAAAACAATACGCCATTATAGCATTACAATAATTGTCTCAATCATAAAATAAAGAATTAAGTTTCTAAGCGTAAACAACATCATAGCTTGAGTGGAAAATGGCAACATCCCCGGACCGGAGGACTCATTAATGAATTGGGAGAAGATGCAAGTCTTTCTTGCAATCGACCATGAACTTCTCAACGGCCTGAACCTATAATGTTTTGGGAAAAAAGAGAAGATATATGGGTTAGTACGAACCACATGTACTATGTATGGTTCCTATACACAAAGTCAATAATGTATGAGAAGAGGACATTTTTGTCAAAATTATGTTTTCCATAAACATAACTCAATATGTACATATGATAAGCATAGTAAGTCAATTTAACATAAAATCAACCCAACACGTAAGAAACTCAAGCAACACTTGTGCAATGTCAAGAATAGAACCCCATAATCCTATCTCAAGCTAAGTATCACATTTAGCAACTGACTTTATACTTACAACATTTTCTCATACTTTATCATAACATGTTTAATACATGAACTCTACACATAGGATATCAACATAATCATAAACATATTCATAATCGTAATCATAAAAGAGAACTACTAGAACTGTCCCTTAGGATCCCACATGTGTAATCATACTATGTAGTAGTCTTGCTTACAACCCTAACAATAGTTCACATACTTAATTTCTTCATTTACATTTACATTAGGGAAAGAAGTGCAATAACCGACATGATAACATGTAGATACATGGAATCCGATGTTCTACTCCAAAACCGAATAGAGAGGGTTAACACATGTCTAAGGTGTAATCATTCGTACGTACCTATCAATGTGGATCCACAAAGCTTGAGTCCTATGTGGGAACATATTTATGGGTCAAAGAGATTTTTACTGCAAACCTAGACTTACTAAACGTTGAGGTTTCCATCTCATGAGACGACACATAATTTTGAAATCTGCACTTACTAACGTGAGGAAACCCATATGGGACGCCGGAATTACTAAACGTAAGACCTCAAAGTCATTTACATACCCATTCGGTGCTAAGCAATTATTACCTTTAGTAATCATATTATTTCATCATAAAATTTATCATTAGTCAATCGTAGACCCCTATGTAAATATCTTATCATATCTAGCTCATAGGACATCACAAGTTAGAACAATCCTTTCACTTTAGACAGCACTTCATGAGTGTGTAAACCTTTCACTTAACACTCTATAATAATCGTAAGAAACTATTTTTAATCATTTAATAGTCATATCACACTATCTTAGGGTAATGGATGAGGAATACATAGCATCAACAACACAAGGACACATTAGACATAGAAGCATTACTATCTAAGTAACTCATACGTAATAATTAAATCCAAGAAGAAATAATAGACATACCTCATTGACCTTTAAAGAACCTTCATATTTTCATAACAAAAAGTACATGACCAATTACATAAACACGGTAATTCAAGAAGAAATTACATAATTAACAATAATGTAGTCAATCTACATGTTCATGATCTTCACAATTCACCATATCAATTAAAGGCTTTCAAAAAATAGAGGAAAAACATAGGTCTAGAAAAAACTCATAATAGATCATCAATTAACCATCAATATATTATTCAACAACATTAATTTATCATCATTAATCACAATTAATTCATAATATGATTTTTCAAAGAAAAGACCCATGTGAGGAGGAAAACCCTAGTTTTTGGGGATTCAGAAATCATATTTTGAGGGACTTCTTGGGGAAAAGTATACCAAGAGTGAAATAAACCATACCTTAATGATAATAAAGCCACAAAATTTATTTGGAAACTTCAGAAGTTGACCTTCTTCTTGGAGCTCTAATGGTCTTCACTGGAGGTTTGAAGGAATAGAGAATTTGAGAGAGATGGGTGATTTTTTGTTTAATCTTTGGGAATTTCATTTGGGTGTTAAAACTGACTTAAAACTGACACTAAAACATTATATAGTCAACCCTTAAATTACCCAGAAAACACCTAAATTAATTGGATCTTCTTGTGAAGTCTAATTGTCTTAAATACGAGGTGAACGGTTCTAAGAAGTTGTTGTGCGCCGCGGGGGCAATTCCACATTTTTTCCAAAATCTGGGTTCAGGCAGTGTACCTCGTGGAGGCCCCGCTTCATGAGGAAAATTATTCCCTTCCTTGTGCTGGCTGCGGAGGCGCACGGACCTCAATATCTTTGCTGGACATAGGCTGCTTTGGCAGCCTTCTCGCCAAGGTTCGAGTCCTCGTCAAGGACCATTCTTGTTGTCCTTGGGGAGTCGTTATCTAATTTTTAGACCCCTTATACTATATTTTACCTATTTAAATTATTTTTTAAGTTTTTGACTACATATGACACTCTCAAACCATCACCAAACTGTAAAATTCCGGAAAATTACATGTCTAGTAAAGAGCCCAGTATGTCCGTAAAATGTGTATTGGGTTACATAGGCATCCCTATGCAATATATTGAGAAATATTTGGCATATCATAGAATTTTGGCTAAGGGGTGTTATCCTATTTCTACGTATATACAAGTACTTAAATAGAATTCTTCTTTAAACCATATATACCTACATAAATTAATAGCATAAAGTAATATTAAGAAATATGGGGCATAGTATAGAAAATTGGATAAGGGGTGTAAAGCCAATTTCTATATATATCCAAATAAGCAAAATATATTCCAAGCATGTTTGAGAAATGTACATTCAAAGAAGACCCTAAGATAAAAATATTAATTTCTAAGTTATGCACAATGAGATATGAGGCATCCAAGTGTCAATCCTAGATACCGTAGTACATAACCATTTAAAATGATCATGTAGAGTAAGAAGTGTAGAAGGACATAGCGAGGATCCTTTAGACAATAATGAAATATTCCAAATGAACCTTCCAAATAGTTAGTTTGTAAAGTACATGCAACACATGTTCAAGCACATGTGCGATCGGCCAAGGACCACTCTAACCGATTTGGTCAGAGCGGTAGGGGATAGACGCACATGCGGGTCCAACCACGTGGGAACAAGCCCCCTAAAATGTACTAGACCATAGCTAAGTAACCTTACTAACTAAATAACCTATAAACAACCAGGAATGACCAGCCAAGGGACCCTAGAACCTAGGAACTTGTCGGCTGACACCTAACTAACCTAACTTACTTAGGGACAACCTAGTAACTAACCTAGGATGGTCCAAAAAGTTGGTTATATTCCTAACAACTTAGGGATACTTTATTAATTACCCTTGATTACATAATTAATAAATTTTGCAACATAATTCAATATTTTCAATGGAAAAAACCTAAATCACAAAGCAATTTCAAGATTTCGGCTATGACAGGAAAAAGACAACCTAAAACCTAGCATAAAATTGTCCAAAGGGTTTGTTGTGGTGCTAAAACCATAGGGGCACTTTAAAAATTACCCTAGGTTACCTAATTAATTAATTTATCAATTTAATAAATAATTTAAAAGGATAAAACCGAAACTAGAAAGGAAATTTATAGATTTCGGTTAAGACAAGAAAGGGACAACCTAGTACTTAACCTAGAATGGTCCAAAGAGTTGGTTATGGTCGTAAAAACTTGAGGGTACTTTATTAATTACCCTAGGTTACCTAATTAATTAATTTAGAAACTTAATTAATTAGTTTTAAAGGCTAAAAACTGAAACCACTAAGAAAACTCCAGATTTCGATTAAGACAAGATTCTTCTAATCCTAGTCAATCTAGGAGAGGCGTTTTTGTTATTACCTAATTGGATTAAATTAATTAGGTTATATAGTCCAAGTAGAATTAGTTAAGATTCAGTTTATAAATGATTATACACTTTATTCTCTTTAAAATAACGCTATAACAAAACTCAACAGAAAAACGTGAAAACAAGAGAAGTCGCAAGTTAAACCCTAGAAAGTTAGCATAAGTTCTTCAGGGTTCTTTCATGCAAAGTTCGTAGTGATCTTCATAGATTTTATTATAAAGCAAAATATGGGTTTTCTCTCCTACAATCCATCCTTCAAGAGGCTTTTCAAATGTTTTACTTCAACAATATCAAAACTAGGGTTGTTCTCATTGGATCACATATTCATCTCCCTTGTTCTCCCGATTTCCGATTCTTGTAGTTTAGTAGCGTGATTATTGATGCATTGTTGATTGTATGTGGTGTTAACTTATCTTATATGTACTATTAAGTTATTCATACCTCAAGTGAAATATACATGTTAGATTCACATTCTTACGGTGTTATTTAATGAGTATTGAATGTTATAATGCCTACTTGTTTTTCAAGAATATGAATTGTTATGAGTATTCGTTGAATTATTTATATGTTAATTATAGGTTAAAAGTTTAATTGTTTAAAATGTTAATTACTATAATGTATTTCATTAAGTAATTGAATTGGCTAGTGATACTACTATGACATGAATCTAGAGAAATTATGATTTATGGCAACAAATTGACTAACAAAATTATGTCTAAAATATTATCTCCCAAAATGTGTGATGTTATACTAATCTTAATTCAAGATATGAAAAGTGATATCCATATCAATTCAATAAACTCATAACATAGGGTATGCAATTCAATGGGAAAAGTCCAAACATACCCTATTCACACAACTTGTGCACGCATAAAATCTTACAAAGAATAAATAACCATCATAAAGAATGATATAAGTCTAGTAAGTGACATAAACAAGTTAAGGTGAGTAAAGATATAACTAAGATTTAAGTTATAAAATCAACCTAACATAAAGTGCTAGAACGAAGGGAGACGAGTCTAAATAACACTTAATCATTAAGTTAATAATACTAACAAAAGAGGAGGCTAGACCCTGTGAGACCAATCTCACTCGCACCATGATGATAAAGTAATGTCTCAAGATCATAATCATCAAGTAAAAGAGGGATGACCAATCATCCATAGAGTAAGTAAATCTCATAACTAGAATCAAGCTTCCATAATGTGCGAGTAAACTCTAAAAGATAAGAAGATAAAAATCTGAGCTTTGAAACGATAGACTAGCAATGAGCTTGTGCCATCGTATGTAAGTCTCATGAGATGAGATCACCACCCAGGTGGACTAGGGTATCCATACGTCTCCTAGTCTTAGAACTATGTGGCAAACATAGGGGCACTTAGCTAGTGGATTCCACCCTATTAAGAACGCTACCAAGTTAAGTTTCACCATGGCTGGTGATTCCACCTGTTTTCCGTTTGAAGGGGACACCGGATTTCATGTTTATCTCACATGATTTATGTCGCTTATAGCTCAGTACAAGTATTCGGTTCAGCCGTAAACCCCCCTTTACGATGTGGGGAAGACATCAAACGATTCACTATAGTCGGTGAACCACCCTTTTCGATGTGGGGAAGACACAGAGCTTGGTTCACTTTAATCGGTTAATCACCCCTTTTCGATGTGGTGGAGACACTGGATTACATGTAACTCACATGATCTACTTCCGTTAATGCAACGAGAATTCTTTATTAGAGAACGAAAGAATAAAGGAGTATGTTCAAAGTGAGCAATTGAGGAAAGAAGTAGAATCATAAGTTCATAGTGAACTAAGTAAGGTAAGATCTTAAAGAATATTTAATCAGTAGTGTTTGATAAACATAGCAAGTTGTGGTAGCCAATAATGGAGCATGGATTATTACCCAAGAACCATATATTATGTAAATTATCAAATAAGGGGCCTACCCAATAATGATTGGCTTATTAATATAATCATACTCAACAAAAAGAAGAATGAGAAATCTAACTCGTAAGCAGTGGAGCCAAATCATTTCCTTAATATTGTTAATTACTTACTCGATTCATTGTAGTTATGGGACTACAGTTAATCATTTCACTTTTAAGTAAAAAAATAAGATCAAAGGAAATCATTGAACTACACAACAAAAGATAGAAAATACTTAAAAATAATTTAAGAATGGAGATGGGAACTCTCGGCCGAAGAGCAAAATTATAAATTTGTGTTTAAGATATTCAAAAATTATGTTCATGATTCCAAGGTCTTATGTTCATATAGAGAACGAGTTGTGTGTCTTAGTTGCATCACAATGTGTCATATACATATCATAAATCAAGATTAACAATTTCAGTAAGAAGTAACGCTTTAACCATGATTGACACGTTTACTAAGAGATTTCCTCGTTCATCCATAGTCCATTATGCGTTATGTGCATACACCCATACTTTATACAAGTGGTTTACTAACCCCATATATATTAACTATTTATAGACGCAGGTTCTCAAGAAGGTTGAAGTTCGACAAAGCGGTTTGGAATAGCGATCTCCAAACTTTTGTAGGTCCTCTTGAGTTTTTGGATATTACGCTTTTTTATTCTAGCATAGTTCATTAGTTTTAGTTATTGACTACTCTCCGTAGCGTTTCCTTTCAAGTATTTATTCAAACCATAGTAATAAATCCAATTGGAAAACTAGTAGTATTATTATTAGTATCATTCGTTTCATTTATTTAATGTATTGATATATGGTTGTTGAGTTTGAGTTATTAAAATATCACTCTTTTGCAGTATAATATGAAGTCTATGTACACCTCATTAAGTATTAAAACTTTTAAATTTTCCACAAATTTAACTGTATGATTGTGATGAAAGCTAAGAAGAGGCTTGTGTGTGATCTCTGAGAGGTTAACGACTCTAGTTGCTAATCGGATTCAAGAATGTTGGTCGTGACACAAACATAGGGATGTGTACTAGTTCAATTACACTAGTTTCAAGACGTCAAGGTCTTTCATTGAAGTTGTGACTCTAACGTTTAATAATTATGTTTTCTACTGGTCTTTTAGGTCTAAAACATCATTACTAAACATATGAGGCTCTAGTATAGGTCATGGAAATTACAGGGTGTTATGACACTACTCATATAAGTTCACTCGGTGCTAAGATAAGTTCTCTTTATTGAAAATCCTTTATTAATGATTACATTATAAAAGTATTCTTTAGGTGATTGACTCCCCGTATTATTAACTCATATGTCAATGATGAGAGTATCCTTTTATCAACATAACTCATGTGAGAAAACATTTCATGTGGACATAGCATATTCAGAGACCATCTAGTTTAGGATACCATTGATATCACCTTTCAAGATCCCCTCTAATGACTACATCATCATACATGTATAATGGACATGTTTTCATGTGTGTGTATACATATATGTGAGCAAATCTTTCACACAAACACCCTTAGACCACACATGTTCATACTTTATTTTTTTATAAATAAGTGTATATGTGTAACTATATGAGCATTCTGTTCAAATAAACACACTTAGATACTATGCATATTCATAAAATACTCATGCATTCATACTCATGTACATAGATAACAATCCTATGAACTATTCTATCAAGGCATACATGTGCGATGCATAGACAAGATTCCATACCCTTGTCCATACTAGTACACCAATAATGTCATCCTCGTTAGGGGATGAACACATACTCTACATACATAGTAGTAAACAAAAGTTCATATGATAATACCCTTTCATTAAAAACTATGAACCTATACTACTTGTACGCATGCATTAGGTTTAAGGGTGTGTACATTGGTCAACATGATCACATAATGGCTAATGTAAAATCTGGGAAAACCCCCTAGACGTAACTGACATCGTCATCCTCTTTGAAGAATCATAATTGTCTTTTAGCTCGGATCCTTACATTCATAGGTCAATTTTTGCGGAAATTCAAAACATTTTACTACTTCTATATTTAGATTTACATAGACCCCTCTCTCTCTCTCTCTCTATATATATATATATATATATATACACACACACACACACACACACACACACAAATATATATATATATATATACATATATATATATATAGTCTCAAAATGATTGTCTCAACTCATAATCATGTAATAAGAGTATGTGACAAACGTGGTATCACAGCATCATGTTTATGAAAGTTGTTTTATGTTCTAAAAGTCTCATACTGCCACGTCTAGAAGAGTCTCGATCATCGGTGTGAATCGCGACACATCTATGTGCCAGAGGCTATTGGACGATCTAGTTTCCGTTCTTTATCATTATTATGCCATGCCATTGAACTTTACTCTATAAAATATCTCTCTTATTTTTTTGGTCCGATGGTCTTTTAGATGTGATTGCTTGGATCAGATTGTATCTGTATGATTGAGGGAGAAAAGGGGAGTTTTGATATTTATATTGGTTTTATGGTTTCATGAGTATGTGTGAAGGTGATTTGCAATTATATGTTTATATGATGTCCCTTGTGGCTATATAGGAGACCTATATTAAATAGCATGTTATGTTGAGAAATGTATGTCATGATATAGCTAATCATGTTAGAAGTCATTAGCATTAAAATGAAATTTTTTTCAAATGGTATGTTACTATAGTACTTCGCATGATTATAGTATTATAATATAGTTAAACTTGAAATACTTTAGGAATATTTTAAATGGTAAAGATGCATGTTGCCTAAGTATATGTGTTTAAAAGTGTTCAATGTTGCCCTTTGTATATGTGTGCATCTTCGTAGTTGCCTTGTATGAATTGCATTCCTTTGTATAGTGTTGATTGAAGAAGTAAGAATGACATGATTATATTTTTAGGGTGATGATGTGGGTTGATTGACCTTGAAGTCACCTTATTGTATGATTGAATGAAAAGGAAGAGCCCCAATTATTAAGTTTCCTTGTGGATTTCCCCTAATGTTGTATGACCTTGGTGTCTATTGTATTGTTGAAAACATTATGTGTTTGAACAGTACGACTTAACTTAAGAATTTTGGTATAAATTTGCCTATATGATAAGGTTTAGAATGCTTCGGATGAGTCACTATAATTAAATCTAAAGTGGTAATCACTTTTAAGTGATGAAAATAAAGGTTGTTAAGTTAAGATCCTCTTACAGATTTGGTTAAGTTGATATTAATGGGGTTTACCCTAGGTTGGGGATGGTGATGGAGTAGTGAGGTTGTAGATATTTTTTTTCCTTGTCCTTCTATTCTTACTTGAACTTTAAACTAATGAATACTTAGTAAACTTGTACATGATAAGAGTTTTGCATTAAATTATGAATCCCATGACTTCTATATGTTTGGTATGTCTTGATTGACCCTATCTTGAGAGTATCTAAAGTACTTGAAAAGAATTTTTTTTTAAATTCATGAGTTAAGGTAAAAAGCATGTTTTAAGTCACTTTTGATATGTAAGGATTAGCCTTATAATGAGAAATTGAGCCTTTTTAAAATGAAAAATGTTGGGTCTCTTGAAATCTATGTGACTTGTATTGTTTGGAATCATGATTGTAAGTTGACTCTTGAAAAAGTGAAGGCATGTTCTCTATTGTAAATATGTGTGCCTATAAATTGTAAGACATTCCTAAATGATGGATGTTTATGAAAGCTAATGTCAAGCTAGAATTTTAAATGTTGTGAAATGGCTTTCTATTGTTGTGATGTTTGTGGTGTGAATTATCATTTTTGACTTCACCAGGAAGAATGTTTGAGAATTCCATGATTAGGAGTTAAGAAACTCTGATGTTACTGTAAAGATGACCTTTTGTGCATTTTCTTGGGTGTGAACTCTTGAGACATGTAATTGTATTGACGAGAAGGACTTTCCTCCATGGACACAACTAATCATGGTATGGTTGAGTATGACCCTCATGGTACTAGGCTTAAATAATAAGAATCCATTGTTAACCTATCTTACTCAAGTCTATGTACATTGAAGTATGAGAGCCAACTTGTTCTTGAGTGTTGTTGGGATTTGCCTAAGTGCGACTTAATGATTTTTGCAACATGAGCTTTTAATAAAATGAAGTGTCATTACCATGTTATTATTAGGAAAAGGATGTTTTTCCAATTAACATGATAAGATCCTATGTGTTTGATGCTTTAAAGAGTGAGTGAATGACATTTTTGCTTTTTTGTGTTGCATTGAGTGCTAAGTAGTTGGAAGTTCTATTCCTTGTATGTATGGTGCATTAACATCTATATAGTTATGTTATTCGTGTTATAAGTTTCTCTATGATTCATTGAAGTACTTGTTGTGGTTAAGTGTTTCAAGTGTCAATCGATGACGAATGTTCCCAAGTGGATGATATTGTAAGACCACACAAATGAGTTAGGGTTTCTAGAACCTAACATGTTTGTCAAAAGGGTTTAAGGTCCTAAAATGGTTTATAATGTGGTATTGAAGCAGTGTTTAAAGTGTGAGGTTATTTGAGAGTCAATCTTCAAGGGACGACCAAGACGTTCGAAGACTAGTCGCCGAAGAGGCATTTAGATGCTTTTTATGTTTTCAAATGTTTGATGCTATTGTATAGTCTTAAAACGAGTTATAATGATGTCTATAGGCAGAATATGGAGTTTCATTAAGTTCGGAGGTCAAACGTCCAAGTACGTCTATGATGTTTGAAAGTTAGCCATTGAGACGTTCATGGGTATCTTGAGTGTGACTTGCATGATAGGATGTTTTTTACATGCTCATTTAGGACTAAACATGACTGGAAGGTCATGAACATTTTTGGGTGTATATTTACGTTGAAAACGTCCGGTTACGACTTTCCAAGGGCCCCACAAGAGGACCTCAAGAAGGACCCAAAGGCTGTCGCGACACTGCCTTGGAAGTGTGAATGGACGAGCCGAACGACCCCTTGTAATTGGACTGACGTCCTGTCGATGGTGAGGTGTTGATTGGAACTTATCCTCGAGAAGGCTTAGCCACACGACAGCCTCACACACAAATGACGGAAGGCACAGGATGGTCTGTCGATGCACCAATGCACTATCGTTGGGTCAATCGATGCAGGCCTTCAGTTATTGCCATGCATGTTGCCTATTTATGGGGTGAATGGGAAATTCACTCCACGGTCTAACCTGACCCTACAAGATTTATTTAGTTATTTTTGGGTGTATTTATGTTATCAAAAACGTGATCAAACTCATTCCCAATTCAATTCACCCAATTAGACATTCCCTCAAAAAACTAATTCTCTCCACTAACCTCCATTGAAGATGAAGATCAAGAACAACTTGGAGATTGGATTCCTTTAGTTTCTTAATCAAATTTTAGATGTGTTTGTCTAGATAAAGGTATGATAATCCTTCAAGTCTAGTTATCCTTCCATCTAGGGAGTTAATCTCAAAGTTTTCAAAGAGATTTCATGATCTAACATTCAATCTTTCAATCTAGCCATGGATTCTTTCTAAAAACGTTTCTCAAACATGCTGAATTAAAAATAATGTATTGGTTTTGACGTGGATTTCACTCCATTTACATTGTGAACCCATGTCCATTCCCAAACTCGACTTAGCCCTAGCATGGGCATTATTATCGTGGATTGTTCTTTGTTGAATTGTGATTCTATTATTTTAAATTGCTCATGTCTACAGTTTATTAAGTAAATTGATGGTGAATTATGTGCTATTGGATCCATATACTTTGATGTATCGAATACTTGATCTCTATTTTCTATTTATTGTCAAAGTATGGACTTCACTGTAACATCTAGTATATAGTACATGTATATAGAATTCGTTTGTCTTAATTAATTGTAGCTACTACCTTATATTTTTGTTATTGGTGAATTGTGGGTATGAACCCTTGGTGATTAAATCAAAGGAATCTTTGTAAGGATTGATCTACATGTTTTAACCTGTAGATTGATGATGCTAGCATGCTCATTGTGAGATGCAATTATGATAATGTTATGGATAGCTACTGCCTATGATGTAATGTGATTATGAATTATAGGTAATGTATCCAATTTTGATCAATGCATGAGAGTCTTAATAGGATTAACTTATGTAAATTTATCTTCCATGAATTCGTAATATGAAGCATGCTTATAGTGATCTCGAGTTTCTTGTTAATTTTAGTAGGATATCGCTAAGTTAATGATTTCTTTAGATACTGCCCTACATGTTCATTTTTGATGAATTTTGATTGATGATTCGATGCTATGGAAATTGGTTGATGATCTATGTCTATCTTTTCTCTAAAATAATGGCAATGTTTTGAACTAGTTGTATCATGATCTTGTAACGACTTGTACATGGTTTATTCAACGATTAAAGTATATATACATATATCAAATATACATGTATTATTGATGAAAAGGGTGTATTTATAAATGTTGATCAAAAGGGTTGATTAATTCGTAAGCTCTACTCTTCTCTTCTACTTCTCTATTGTATTGTTGATGAAGCCTTGTATGACATTGTGTGGTATGGTCCATTTATGGTGGTAGTGTTCATTTTATTGCCAATATATATATATGATGTGATCATTTTCTTGAAGGCAAATTATATTATGAATGTGTGTTGGTCATGAAGCACCCTATGTGAAGCTCATGTCTAGTTGCCTATTCTAGTTGTGATCTAGGTTCTATTTCTATCGTATAAGCACGTGTATATCTATGTTAGTGTAAAGTGTATTTTCTTCAATGGATGAGTTATAATGGTGTGTTATCTCTTACTTATGTAGCCCAATGTCAATGTGTGAATAGCTAAGGTTAGGAGTCTTGGATTTAATGTGAACATTGTCTAGTCTCCTACGCTAAATTGAAGTAAATGACTAAGACCCTAAGTAGGAGGACCTAAGGGAGGTTACTTAGAATAAGTTGAAGTAATGAACCCACCTATACATTGAAGAAGTAACTCTTTAAGGAGTTCTTGGAAGGTGATCTAAGGTGTATGATTAAGGTTATGTTTTTATGCATGGCATGGTAGTATTTGCTACTTATTACGAAGATGTGCATCGTATGAGTCACTAGGATGTGGTCTTATTCTTATATGCAGAATGTTAGTCGTAATAACTATATGATGAAGGTTGTTGACACGAATGAAATTGTATTCACTTACTTGTTGATGTATAAATTTGATGTTAAGGCTTGTAGTCTAATGATAGGTCTACTATGTATGTTGGAGGTTATTGGACTTCACTTGTACATCGCACTAGTAGATTAAGGCTGCGATTATGTGTGATGTGTCATAATTCCATATGTGATGTAAAATAATTATATGTGCATAATGACTAAGAGTTTATTGTAAGGTCCCTAATGTCTTGGCTTAAATGTGTCTATCATGTGCTATAGTTCTATGATGATATGTGACGACTTGTGTTGTCACGACCCAAAAGTACGCCGTAAAAGTTAGGAGGAACCCTCGTTTAATGACCGGGTGTACTAAAACCTTTGGGATATATTTCAAGCCCTTCAACTAGCATTCTTTACATAAGACATGAAAAGTAGTCGGAATTAAAACTTTTTAAGAACATTTTATATAAAAAGGGATGTTTTTGATAAATACATAAAAAAATATCATCGTCACAAGCCAAACATAAAAACACGACATAAAAAACATAGGTACACGTACCTTTACATTGAAAGAGATAAATAATAATTCTTTAAATAAGAAATTAAGAAACGGACTATGCCATCGAATATAGGTGGACATACTTAGTCTTGAGAGAAACTTTCCCAAGATTCACCTTCTAGACTTGAACATTCAAAATGCTTCCAACCCATATTTATTGTATAGAAAAGTATTGTGTTAGTACATATAATGTATTAAGTATGGCACATGCAAAAACATCTGAAAAGGGACATTTTAGTAAAATAACATTTCATGCAAATTTAGTAAACATTCAAGAACATAAAAGCAAAACAACATAAGAATCATCATTTAACACTTAGAGAAGAATTTCCATAATTTTAAACTCAAATGAACACCCTAAAATATACTTTCTAAACTTTACAATAAACTCAAATTGAACTTCACAATGAAACATTTATAACATTACAATGAATTCATCCTATTCTAAATGAGAGAACTTCCAAATCCAAGCGAAAGAGAAAGCGAAATCATTTTCCATATGAGTTTCCCTACCTCAAGATTATCCTAAGACTAACCAAGGTAATACATGAAGGAAGTATGCATATTCCTCCTTCAGTACACACCAAAGCAATTCTCAAGACTACCCCTTTTGGCTTTCTCAACTCGGAATAAACAAGCCCCTTCATCAATGGCCATACATTAAAATACACCCAACAAACCACCAGAGTCTTCCCTTTCGGAATGACTACTTAGTGCAATAATAGATGGCGTACCATATCACCACCTACCCTAAGAAGCATATTCTTTTAGATGGTTTGTTACCAATTTTTCCCTTTTGGGAGGTCCTACTTAGTGCAATGGATTGATAGAGTCTCATACCACCACCTACTCTATGTAGTACGTTCTTTTAGAAGACTTAGTTCATTAAATTCAAATAAGTCTCACCAAGACTCCCCTTTCGGATTGCCTGCCTAGTTCAATGGATAATTAGTGTCCCATTCAACTACATAACCTAAGTAGAACACTCCTTTAGAAGACTTATCACGTTCATTTCTTTTATGGGAGTTCGTTTAACTGGCATAGACCATGAGAGCTAGGCACTAAATCCCGATGTTAATCCCTATCGGATGAGGATTCCACACATGCCTACAGTTAGGTCATTATTTTTAGATTTTACATGGCTTTCCCAATAGCTACACCTAAGCGGGGGCATAGTTAAGGTATAAGGAGATTTCTACTAACTACTCCTTTTATACTCACGGGGAGTACTCATCTAAAGAGGTACATTGGAATACAACATCTCAACTCACGAAGTGAACCCACCTCTTCTTCATATCCTCTAGGTGCTAGACATAACCCCCACGGATTCTAAACACTTTAAAACTATTGGTTAAGGATCACTAGTGAACACCACAACTCAACTCACGAAGGGAATTCATCCTCTAACCTATCTTGGAAAGCTCATGGGTTGTAGTGAGGTTTCTACTAAATACTTCATCTCAATATCAAGAAGACTGTTAACCCCAAAACTCCCATTTGTACTTAACATAGCTTCATTCATTCATTCAAGTGTGAGTGTGTGTACATGTGAGCACACATAGCACATAGGCTTCATTTCATTTACATTTCATTTTATACATTCTCAGACCTTCCTTCAACACATCATACATTTATATACATTACATAATCATATTAGTCCTTCAGACATAATCCTTAACATACTTCATAACAAGCATCATAAACAATTAACATGAATAACTTTATTTAAGCATACACTCTAACATACTTTACATAATCACTTCATAAGGCACATTTAACAAGAATGGCATATTTATCATCTTACTTCACATAAAAAGTGCTTATAGTATGATTCAGAAGAATGTAATAACTTCAAATTCATGTAATTCAAATAAACACAGCAACCAAGAAGGTGAACCATATCATTCAAGAGCTTTTCAAAATTAAACCTAAACAACATAACCAACTTACCCTTTAATCCAATCTTTCATCACCTATAATAACTTACTCTATTTTATCATAATAAATCCCATTGCGCAGTAGCTAAACAACAATAACAACCATAAAAAACCACACCTTGAAGACTACAAATTCATGCTCATTTAACCCATTTCTTAAGCTAAAAGTTTGAAATATGCATTTACATGAGTTCATTAGGTTTTTAATATCAAAATAATCAATTGATACTAGAATAAAAACATTTGAATCATTTGAACGCTTTTACAAGACGACTCATGCTTAAACTCAAAGATAGAACATATTTGAGTTTGAAAATCCTTTTTTACATCTTTTGGAATTGACTCCTTGAATGAAAGAGGGTTTCAAGAATGTATTTAATACCTAACATTGAATAAATAAAAAATAGTTTTGATGGATAAACGACCACCAACAGCACTCCTAGCACTTCTCGACTTCTACCTTCCATTGAGACTTGAGAGAGAATTCTAAGAGAGAGGGGTTTTGGATTTTTGGAAGACGGGTCTAACAATTAGGTATTAAGGTTCAGAACACTTGAATATACCTAATAAACACTTAAAATAACGTCCTAGGGTCATAAAAGACTTGGGGTTAATTTACAAAACACCCCAAGTCAAGGCAGCCACTTATCGTTTTTGCCCCCCCCCACAGACGAGACCTAACCAACGGATCGTCTGTGCATCAACGGACCGTTGGTGGGGTCTCGTGGGTTGACACTTAGATCCAAATGGATACTATACATATTGACTTGCAGCGACAATCTACACCCTAGGTTAACAGATCGTTGGTGGACCAACAGATCGTCCTCAGGTTCGTCGTTTGGTCACTGCTTTGGCAGTATGGTCCAAGTCTTGTGCTCTTCATTTAGGGCCCCTTATGGGGTCGTTCCGGGAAGTTAAACCCCTAAAATAAGTCTTCTATGTCTAAGTAACATCTCATGGAAGTATCAAGCAAAACGAACACAGAAAACTCACTTAAACACCTCAAGACACACATGGGCTAGCTAAGTTACACCTTCCGAACGTCATGGACGTTCGTGGACGTTTGACCTCCAAACTTAACCATACTTCACATACTGACTAATAACAATAAATTAACTCATTTTAACTTCAAATTAATTTAATAAATGCTCATGAGGCTCTATTTCACCTTACTTCGTTTAGGGGTGTTACATTCTCCCCCACATAGAATAACATTCGTCCTCGAATGACACTTAAATTTGAAGAACAATGAGGACTCACTTAGAATCGCATAAAACATTAAATCATGATCAAAGAACTCAAAATGAAAGCATGAACTAGCAAGGAACATCATTTCACATTTTCAAACACTTAGCAACATAGGCAACTGTTGCCAACTTCAAAACATCAAAAGTCACCCTTAACCTTCTTTTATGGAGTAACTACCTTATCCAACATTAAACATACTCATATATAAGACTTTTCAACACATTGAAACTTCAATCAAATACAAGACAAATTTTCTCAAAATTCAAAAATCATACAGTGAACATCACTTTAACATCATTAAGCATGCTCAAAAAATCAAATTTTCATTCTTTTAGCAATTTCTCAAAAAATCATGATCACATGAAGTATAATACCTTATAAACTCATTTCATAACACATTAAAAAATAATTCATGAATAATGCAATTTTCTCGAAAATTTGGACTCTTTATAGTGACTTCAAAACATCACTATGTCACATGCTTAAAAATTTCCATAATCCATCTTTCAAGCAACTTTAACAAGATGAAATGACAATATGAGAGACAAGAGTATACTAACTTAGTCCAAAGAGACTTGGTAAGTTTTACTAAGTGCAATGTGAGAGTAGCATCCCATACTACCACTCCCACTTAGTGAGCTTTGAGGATTCTCTTGAACTACGTCAACATCCATTCTCCCAGACTTACGGTAAAGTTATCTTCAAGGTCTCATACTTTAAAACACCATTATTCCTCTCACAAGGTAGGAACTCACACTACCCTCAACTCATGTACATCAAGATTAAATATGAACCGTATAAGTTAAGCATAACATTTTCTTCTTAGGATTAAAGCCTAGACAAACTCTCTTAAACATCATTTCATTCAACACTTAGTCACCACTGAACTCAATCTCGTGGAAAAAAACATCCACACTAGATATTCATACAACATTTCCATTTTCCTGTATGCCTACACCACAACATCCATCAATCATAAGAACACTATGAAACATTAGTCACACAAGGGAGTTGCCTTCAACTTCTATAAAATCTCTACATTCTTTCAACATTTCCAAAATTTAAACATTAAAGCATTTTTACCATCATTGAACATAATCACAAGATAACTCATTTTCTCTCAAAGGCACTTTATTCAATCATTATCAGTGTTGTCAAGCTTAGAACTACATAACCACAAATTTTCTCATCAAAACACTTCCAATCTCATAATTCACACCTAGCCATAAATGGCATCACATCACAATTTTCAAAACATACCTTCACCTCTACTACCACAAAACAATCATAACATCAAAACTCACCTCTTCTCTCCCTCAAACATAGGAACATCTCCCCTTCAAAGCAATCACACCTAGAAGAGCACCGGACAAAGGAACACAAGCGAGAGAGACCTTATAGAGTTAAGTTCTATGTAACGATTCAAGAGTAATGACGAAAATGAAACTCTATCGTCCTATAGCATGTTGTCCATGGATGTGTCGTGACTCACTCCAATTACCCAGATACTACTAGACGTGGAATGTGAGACTTTTAGACCTTAAACTATTTCCCAAAACCTTATGCTCTGATACCAACTCTCTCAAGATCGGAAAGTACCCCCTAGAAGTTAGGAGAAACCTTCGTTTCGTGACCGGCTGTACTTGACCCTTTGGGGTCTTTTACAAACCCTTAAATAAGAATTCATTACATAAGACATGAAAAGTAGTGCAAAATTAAAACTTTTCAAGAACATTTGATATATAAAGGATTCTATTATAAATTGTTAGAAAAATCTCATCATCACAAGCAAAACTTAATCACATGACATAAATAACTTCGGGACACGTCCCTTTACATTGAAAGAAATACATAATAATTCTTTAATTAAGAAACGGGCTATGCCGTCGAATATGTGAGGACATACTTTGACTAGAGGGGAAATTTACAAAGCTTCACCTTCTAGACTTCAACCGTCAAAATGCTTTCAACCTATACTTATAGTAAAGAAAAGTATGGGGTTAGTACAAATAATGTACTAAGTATGGAATCTGCAAAAACATGCTAAAAGGGATATTTTAGTAAAATAACCTTTCATGCAAATTTAGCAAAACACTCAAGATTATAAAATCAAAACATCATAAGAATCATCATTTAACACTTAGAGAAGAATTTCTATAATTTTAAACTCAAATAAACACATTACGTTAAACTTCCTAAACTTTACAATAAAATCAAATTGAACATCATAGTGAAACAATCATAACATTACAACGAAATAATCCTATTCAAAATGAGTGAATTTCAAAGGCCAAGTGAATGAGAAAGTAAACTCATTTTCCTTAAGAGTTTTCCTACCTCAGGATTCGTAACACTCACTAAGGTAATCTATGAAATGTGTATGCATATGCCTCCTTCAATACACACCAAAGCAATCCTCAAGACTACCCCGTTTGGCTTATTCAACTCGGGAGAAACAAGCCCCTCAATCAATGGCATGACATAAAATGACACCCAACAAGCCACCAAAGTCTTCCCTTTTGGAATTCCTACATAGTGCAATGAGTAGATATCGTCCCATACCACCACCTACCCTAAGTAGAACATTCTTTTACAATGTTTGGCACGTCTTCCCTTTGAAAGGTCATACTTAGTGAAATTGATAGATAGTGTCCCATATCACCATCTACCTTAAGTAGTACGTTCTTTTAGAATATTTACATCATTAAATTGAAATTACTCTCAATAAGACTCCCTTTTTGGATTGCCTACCTAGTGCATTGGATGAATAGCGTCCTATCCACTGCCTACCCGAAGTAAAACACTCCTTTAGAAGACATAGCATATTCATTTCTTTTGTGGAAGTTAGCTTAACCGACATAGACCATGATAGCTACACATGAAATCCCGATATTAACCCCTATCGAATGTGGGATCCGCACTTTCCTAGAGTAAGGTACTTATTTTTATCGTTTACATGGCTTTCCCAATTGCTATACCTATGTGGGCGCATAGTTAAGGGATAAGGAGATCGCTACTAAGTACTTATTCTCTAGTCACGAGGAGTACTCAAGTCAAGAGGTACATTGGAATACAACATCTCAACTCTATAAGTGTAACCACCTCTTCTACATATCCTATCGGTGCTAAGCATAACCTGCACGGATTTTATACATTATAAACTAAAGGTTAAGGATAACTTGCGAACACCACATCAAAAGTCACGAAGGGCATTAATCCTATAAACTATTTCAGAAAGATCTTTGGATGTAGTGAGGTTTCTACTAAACACTTCATCACAACTCAGGAAGAGTGTTCACCCCAAAACTGCCCTTTTTACATAACTTGGGTTCATTCATTCATTTGGGTGTGTGTGTAGATGTGAGCACACCTTGCATATAAGCATCATTTAATTCATATTAACTTATATACATGCTTTAGACCTTCATTCATCAAATCACACATTTTACATGCTTCACATAATCATATAAGTCCTTTAGACATAATCCTTAACATACTTTATAACAAGCATCATAAACAATTAAGAAGAGTATTTCATTTAAGCATATAATCTAGCATACTTCACATAATAACTTCATAAGGCACATTTAACAAGAGTGGCATATTTTGCATCTTACATCACATAAATAGTCCTAATAGTATCATTCACAAGAAACTAATAACTTCGAATTCATATAATTCAAGTAAACACCTCCACGGAGAAGGTGAACCATACCACTACAGAGTTCTTCGAAGTTGAAACAAAAAAATATAGCCAACTTACCCTTCAATACAATATTTATTCACCTATAAAAATTTACTCAATATTTCATTATAATAAATCCCTTTTGGCAGTAGCTAAATAACAATAACAACCATAAGAAACTACAACTTGAATACTACTAATTCGTGCTTATTTAACCCATTTCTTAAGCTTAAAGTTCAAAATATGCATTTACATGAGTTCATTAGATTTTTAAGATTAAAATAATCAATTCAGACAAGAATAAACATATTTGAATCATCAGAACACATTTACAAGAAGTCTCATGCTTAAAATCAAAGATAGAAGAAATTTGAATATTAAAATACTTTTTGATATCTTTTGGAATTGACTCATTGAATGAAAGAGGGTTAAAGTATCGATACCATACCTCACATTGAATATATAACATAGATTTTTGATAGATAAATGGTGACGACAACCCTCCTAGCATTTATTTACTTCTAGCTTCCATGGACACTTGAGAAAGAATTCTAAGAGAGAGGGGTTTTAGATTTTAGGAAGAGGGGTCTAAAATTAGTTCTTAGGGTTTAGAAAACTATAATATACCTAATAAACACTCAAAATAACTTACTAGGGTCATAAAATACTTGGGTTAAATTTATCAAACACCCCAAGCCAAGCCAGCCACTTAACAGTTTTGGACCCCCCCCCCCCAAAGAGGAGACGTAACCAAAGGACCATTTTTGCATCAACGGACCATTGGTGGGGTATCGTGGGTCAATAATTATATTATAATGGAGACTTGAAATATTGACTTGCAGGGCCAATCGACGTCCTAGGTTGACAGATCGTTCGTGGGCCAACGACCGTCCTTAGGGTCGTCGTTTGGTCACTACTTTGGCAGGTTGGTTTATGTCTTGGGCCTTCATATATGGCCCCTTGTGGGTCCTATGTGGATATTTCCCGGTTTTAAACCCCTTAACTAAGTATTCTAGGTCTTAGGAACATCTCATGCAAGTTTAAAGCAAAACAAACACATAAAACTCATTCAAACACCTCAAGAGACACAAACGCTATCTAAGGCACACCTTCCAAACGTCATGGATGTTTGACCTCCAAACTTCACACACTGACTAAGAACGCTAAAGTGACTCATTTTAACTTCAAAATAACTCAATAAACACTCTTGAGTCTCTAGTTCACCTTATTTCATTTTAGGGCGTTACATGTGTAGAATGTACGTTTGGTTTCGTTATGGACTTAAGGTGATGCGTTGCACCAAGTATCACTGAAGGGTTACTTGGAGGGTTAATGAATTAAGAAGTAAAGGAATCACTATAAAGAAGAACATGCTCACTGTAAAGTGAGCCCAAATATGGTTTTAAATTATATGTGTGAACTTATATGATATTTGGCCTTTGAATATGTATTTATGAATTATGTGAATGATATAAATTCTATTACATAATGGTTTTATGAATATTTAATGAAAAATGAATGAAGTATGATTTCAAGAAAATGTCCCTTTCAAATGCATATTTTTGCATGGTTGTCATACTTAGTGCTTCTTGTACTAACTCCATTCTTCTCTACTTTTTACAAAAAGTGTAGGTTATGGATGTTTAAAGGAGGTTTTAAATGGTGATGAACTTTATAGATGATTCACAGGATCAAGGAAAGGAATCCTTAAGTCCAAGGATTCCTAAGTGACGTCTTTACTAAAAAGTCTTCTAATATTGTACTTATCTAGTACGTTATAAGGGTTGTGTCCCTAAAGTTCTCTTATGATGCTGAGTCTAGGATGGTAAAAGTGACTAGAGTCTTTATTTATGTAAGATGATATTTTATATGTATATGAACCAATGTTCTAGCATATTATATTGACTAAGGAAGTTGTAAATTTTCCACTAAATTTACCTATGATTATTTGATGAATGATAACTATGGGCTTGTATAAGACCTCCTCGAGGTCAAGTACGCCAATTTACTTCTAAGGGGGTCTCCGCGGGTGTGACATGTTTGATATGCTACTGTCTTAAGAAATATATGATTATTCTCTTATATGTTTTCTTTGTTAGCATAAGAATTTCCAAAATAACTTTGCATGGTTTTGAAAAAATGTCCCATTTAGCATGATTTCTATGTTTGTATGTGCATATGTTTCCATAATTATAAGACAATAATCATATACTCTCTAAGACAATATCATATTCAACACAAGACAAACATAATCAAGTAAAATCAAGTCAACATGTGCATAGCATATTAGAACCATAGCCAAAGTAAATCTAACATCATGTTAATAACAATAAAGCATGTTAAAGAGTTCATAAAATTACAACATAAGAAAAAACCATACTAATAACCCCATACCAAGACTACTAGTGACACTTCAAGTGAAGCTCCGTAACCCTACTCAACGAAGTAAAACAACTAAAGGATACTAAATAATGTATAACATTACATTGCATAGCATCATAATTATTTATCATCATATTTAAAAATATAAACCAACAACATGTTCAGAGGTGAAACCAACATCATATAGTATCATTTACATGTAGAGTCTTAATATGCATATACTTCACTTTATAAGCGCACAAGAACATAAGAACATTCTCCTAGGACTTTCCTAAAGGCAACCTAGTGCAATGTATAGGTAGAGTCTCATACCCCTAACTAGACTAAGTGAAAACCCTTAAGTCCTCCTAATTAGTGTTCACCTTATTACTTCACTTTACTTTTGGGAACATCTTGCCTTAACCAACATACACCACATGAGCTAATTTGGAATCCGGTGTCATGAAACCCTACAATCAAAGAAGGTGTACTACTTGCCAAGGTAGTACCGAAAAATGAACATAACATCTAGGTGGACCCACTAGATAGTATTTTTATGGGGCCAACATAGTTCAATAGCTAGGAGACATGTTTGAGACCCTCTTTATGACATTGTCATTGCAATGTCTATCTCATGTGTTCAATTGTGAACCTACCTTTCCTACTTGGGAAGGGACACTCCTCACTACTATTCACTCGTTTCTAAGCTAGAATCCCTTTTGAAATGTCCTTCTTTAACGATCATAACTTAGTTTAGGTTATAGGAGACTAACCCCTTGTATAGCTATAGTCATCATCTCAACAGAAATTGCATGACAATTTCCTTTCTTTAGAACCCTCATATGTGACATTACAACATTAACATCATCATTTCATAGTAAGGCACATATGTACTTCATAACCAACCTTATATCTTTAAATCTTAATCATAATTTAAAAATTAACATAATCAAGACATTTCAATTAAATCATAATACAAACTCCTACTTAATCTAATCAGAAGATATACTTTAATTGAACTTCATCACCAAGTACAAGCCATGTTAATTGAAGTAAAGGTTTTAAATCACAACACTTACCAAATCTCCTTTAAAAGTCATCATCAATGGTCTTACCATCAACCAACCAATTGCATCCAATACTAAGTGTAATAATTTAACCCAATACTAATTAACACAATAACTAAGTCATTTACATCACTAATATTTAATTCAACACTAGTTCATAATGTAGGGTTAGGGAATTTGGGTCAATTCGTCATCTCTTCCACAATACTAGGTTTAGCAATAAGAAATAGCATAATTGAACAATAATAAATCATTATATAAAAATAATAACCATTAGAAATCAATAAAAACACAATTGAAAAATCAATCTTGGATTAGAAAGAAACCCATACGGAACTCCTTTTTTGAAACCAATTTGGGAAGAACCCTTTGGTGAAAGGAATCACAAAGGTGAAGATTTCCCATACCGTGATATTATTAGAAGATTGATAAAGAAACTTTGAACTCTTTCTGCAGTGTTGCCCTTAGCCTTGCTCTTCTAGGGAGTTCTTCGTTGGCAGAGAGAGAATGTAGAGAATAGGAAGAGTAATTTGTGTTTGGGAATTAGGGATGTCTAGTAAGGTTTAGGATGAAGGTAGTTCATATAGTATCTTACATAACTTAATTAACCACCATTTAACCACTAATAAAACCCTTAACTAATTATCTAATTAATTAAAGTCACTTAAGTTTTTGCAGAAAAGTTGTAGGCCCAATCTACGCGACCTCGACCTATGGACCGTAGGTAAGTCGACGACCATGACGCCCACCGTCCTGCACGTCCGTATTCTTGGTAATAGATTTTAGAATTTTTTACATTGCTAAGTCCTCATTGACGGAGACATCGATATTCCATCGTCCAGGCTACGCCCCATCGATGGCAAGCAGGTAACAACCATCTTTGAAAACTTTTTGACAAAAATGGAAGGGTCCTCCTCAAAGGACCTAAGGGGTGTCCTTGAGGTTCGGTACCTGGAAGTTTATACCCTAAACATATTATAATATGTGTTTACCACCTTTCCACTAAATTTCATCGAATTCCGAATTTTAAATCCCCATAAAATAGGTTAGCCACACTACCACCTCTTTCACTAGTCTCTGAACGTTCGTTCATGTCTTAACTCTTAGAATTCTTTAATGACTTATAAACATTATTATTGACCTTAAAACAGTGTTACAAACCTTAGACACTCATGTGAGGCTGTACATTAGGTTTTTAACTTTCTGAGTGTTACATTATCCCCCCTCCCCTTAGGAACACTCGCCCCCGAATGACAGTAAAATATTTTGAAATGAAAGTATATACTCAATACTAGAAGCCCAAAAAGAAAACTTACATAATCATCATGATTTACACCATTCAACATGTAACAACCCTAAAAATGGATTAGATAAGAATTGCTTAATGTGTCAAGAATGCGTATGATTAGACCAGAGTTTACGCAGATTGATGCGCGTAGAACAAGTCCTCGGAACCCTTGATACATACAAGAGAACTAACTTGGGGAGTAAGTTGATCTTGGAATGGTTGGGTCCAACCATGTAGGGTTCACGAATACGAAGATTTTCTTGAAGGAGTCTTTACCGGACTTAAAAAGGTAAAATTCTAGGTTGCAGCTTCTAGCGGTAAAATGGTCTTTTTTAAAGCTAAGGGTAGTATCATAATTACCTTAAATATACAATTAATTATTTAATTAATTAGGTGGAGGGGTATTTTGGGGACAGAGGGCCGAAATTGGGTCTTGAAGTGAAGTCTTGCTCCACCAGGGTTCGAACCTAGGTGGAAGCATTGAATTTAAGTGATTTTTTAATTAAGCTATTGAATCAATGTAATTAATTTATTATTATTTTTAAATATATGATTTAAAATAAAATAAAAATCAGAGGTCCTAAAACTAGACTCCTAAGTCTCCTACAAGTCCCACTCTCTCACGTTTATCTCTCCACTCTCACGCTCAATCTCTCTTACTCTTTCTCACTTTTTTTATCTACCAAAATAATATAAAAAATCATAAAAATAAATCAAGTTCTTCACCATTGAAGAACTCACACTAAATCACACGAAAACAAACGTTAATCTACACTAGGCTAAGGGAGGTTGTCAATCGAGTGGAGTTGTTATTGAGGAAGTTTAGAGGTGTTCTTGGGGAAATTTTATGGGCAAAAAGTAAATATTTTAACATAAAAAAGGTATGGGTTATCTTATCTCTTGTTCCCTTTCCCAAGAGACTCCTTAAGGTTTAGAATATTCATTTCGAAATCTAGGATTGTTCCCCATTGCATGCCCCTATCACTAGCTCCCATTGTATCATAGGATTGTTAAACTTGCTGGCAGAAAACTTGGGATGAAACGTTTTTTCGTGATGATTATGTGTTTATATATATGTTTGGAATTTTGTGACTTATGTTGATGTTTCAAAAAATGTAACTACGTTTGTATGTGTGTGTTGCTGTGGCTATTATTCATGGTTTAGGACTTGAAATGGCATGATAGTTCTTTATATTTTATGTACACATGTTGATGTGAATAATTGACATGAAAATGTGTTTTTACTAAAATGTACCTTCTTGCATGTTTTTGCATATGTCATACTTAGTACATTGTTTTGTTCTAACCCCATACTTCTTATACTATCTATGTATAGGTTTTGGAAGCAAGGTTGAAGACTAGAAGGTGAAGATTGGGAGAGTTTCTCTCAAGGCAAAACATGTCATCATATATTCGGGGGCATAGTCATTTTCTTAGTTTCTTATTTAACGAATTATCATTTATTTCCTTTCAATGTAAAGGGAAGTTTCCCTAAGATATTATGGCATGTCTTTAAATTGGCTTGTTATGATGTGAATCTCTAAATTTTTATGAAAGACTAGTTTTTCTTAAATGTCTTGAAAATTTTTAATTTCGCTCTACTTTTCATGTCTTTTGTAGTTAACGATAGTTAAAGGGATTGTACAAGACTCCAAGGGCTCAAGTTATCCTTGCCACGAACAGAAGGTTCTCCCTAACTTCTAGGGGGTACTTTTGGGTCGGGACAGACTTGGTATCGGAGTATAAGGTTATGTGAAATAGTTTAGGGTCTAAAAGTCTCGCAAGCCACATCTAGTAGTATCTTGGTAAATGGTGTGAGTCGCGACACATACATCGACAAGAGGGTATACGATGATAAAAGTTTCACTTTCTACTCTATTCTTATGTCGTGCCTTAGATTTGAGTCACATAAGGTGTCTTTTCTCAACCTTTTATCATTGTATTTTCTGGGCATGAATACGTGGAGATCAACCTCTAGAATGGAGGAGGGAGGCGTATATAATGAGAGGATCACTCCTCGTGTTGACCGAATTACTATTGTTAGCCTAGAAGAAGAGAATGAAGAGGTTCCCCTTCAAGAGCCTCCATTGTCTCCGAAACCTCAAGATCCTCAAGTGCCGCAAATGACTTCTATGCCTCAAGCTCCTTTTGCTTAGGGAGATAGGAATATTGCGGAGTTGAGGGCTTCCCTTATTAACTTGATCCAAGTCATGAGAGCTCAATCTCATGTCGTCAACAATAACTTTGCTGCACATGTTAATCAAGGATATAGACCTCAACCTTATGGTAGTACTCCCACTTCTAGAATTCGGGATTTCATGAGGATGAACCCTCCCACATTTCATTGAACAAAGGTGGATGAATATCCTCAAGGTTTCATAGAAGAGGTTTTCGAAGTAGTAGATGATATAGGTGAGACCCCTAGGGAGAAATAGAAGTTAGACGGTTATCCAGTGAAAGATGTGGCTCAAGTTTTATTTGAGAAATGGAGGGTTGCGAGACCCTTAAAGAGATGTCCAGTTCATTAGGAGGAATTCAATGAGGATTTCCTAGATATGTTCTTTCCCCTAAAGTGGAGGGAGAACAATCTGGTTGAATTCACGTACCTTCGTCAAGGGGTAATGAGTGTGCAAGAGTAATCTCTCAAAATCACCCAATTCTACAAGTATACCCTAACCATGGTAGCAAAACCTAGGGCCAGAATGAACAAATTTGTGATTGGAGTGTCTAGCTTGGTGGATAAGGAGTGTCGTACTACTATGCTTCTTAATGACATGGATATTTCTAGGCTGATGGCCTATGCACAACAAATTGAGGATTCCCAAATAAGGAGATAAGGCATGAAAGTAAGAGATCTAGGTCGGATGATATATTTTGGAGATAAGGCAAGAAAGTAAGAGATCTAGGTCGGAGGATTCTAGTCACCTGATATGAGGTTCTATCACCAAGATTCTTCAATAGGAAACAAGGATAAGGCTCCTAAAAGAAATTTCCAAGGTGGTGGCAATAGTTTTGAGAGGACTAGGTAACCTACTTGTGGGAAGCAACATATGGGTAGGTGTCTTTTTACAACGGATGGTTGTTTTGTGTGTCATAATAAGGGAAACAAGTTGAGTGACTTCCCTAACATCAAAGAAATAGGATAAGAGGTCAATCAAGCTTCCGTATATCCTAATGCTCCAATAAACAATCCTCCCGTTGGGATGGGAGTTAGGAAGGATAACTTATCAGAAGTTGGTAGTCCGGGTAAGTCTTAACTCTTTATGATTGTTTTTTTATGTTATGAAATTAGTTCATATAGTTTTATGCTTAATATTATCATGTAATCTTGATTAACTTCTCAGAGAATGGATTTTTGAAAAAATTGACATGCTTAACAGTTAATACAATGAATGCTCACTATAGAAATTCTATTTTTTGAGGAAAATTGTTTTGTGTTGAATTGAAGTTTCAATGTGTGTAAAAGAGTTGTATATGAGTATGTTTAATGTTTAATAAGGTAGTTAATCCATAGATGAAAGAAAAGGGTGAATTTTGACCTTGTGAAGTTTTGCTAAAGTGCTATTGTGGCTAGGTGTTTGAAAGTTTAAAATTGTGCTCCTTGTTAATTGATGCATCGATTGTTAATATTTGAACATTGATTGTATTGTGTAATGTGATACTATGTGAGTAGTTGTTGTTCTTGAAGTTTTAGTGTCATTTGAGGACGAATGTTATTCTAAGTGGGGGAGAATGTAACACCCTAAAACGAACTAAGGTGAACTAGAGTGCCATGAGTGATTATTGAGTTAATTTGAATTTAAAATGATTTATTTTAGTTTTCTTAGTCAGTGTTTTATGTTTTTCTAAGTTTGGAGGTGAAACGTCCATGACGTTCGGAAGATGTGCCTAATATAGCGCCTGTGTGTCTTGATGTGTTTCAGTGAGTTTTACGTGTTCGTTTAGCTTGAATTTTGTTTGATATGTTCCTAAGACCTATAGAATTATGTTTATGGGGTTGAAATTTTGGGCGACAAAACCTAGGACCCACAAAGGGCCCTAGAAGAGGAATCCACCTCTTGGCAACAAGCTGCAAAAACAGTGACAAAACGACGACCCAAGGGACAGTCCATTGGTCAAACAACGGTCTGTCAACAATGGGCGTTGATTGGAACTTCAAGGTATGTTTTCCAGGCTCCTAATTGAGGTAAGTCTCAATGCCACGAGACCCACCAACGGACCGTTGATGGACAGACGGTCCGTTGGTTAGCAACCGTTGATTGAAGCTGTCCAAAACACTTTCTTTTCCTGTGAAGTCTTGGGGTTTTTGGGGAATTCATCCCAAGTATTTTATGACCCTAGGAAGTTGTTTTTAGGGTTTATAAGGTATATTAAAGTATTTCAAACCCTAAGACCTAACTTTAGACTTCATTACCTAAATCCCAAACACCCCTCTCCCTTAGAATTCTCTCTCAAGTCTCATTGGAAGCTAGAAGTTAAGAAGAGCTAGGAGGGATGGTTTGATCGTGTTTCTTCACTAAAATTAGTGGGTTGTCTTTAATTTGAGGTATAGTATCAATCATTGAACCCTCTTTCATTCAAGGAGTCATTTTCAAAAGATTTCAAAAAGGGTTTTCAAACTCTACTTTCTTCTATCTTTGATTTTACGCATGGGTCTTCTTGTAAAAGTGTTTAAATGATTAAAATGTGTTTATTCTAGTATGAATTGATTATTTTAATGTCAAATCCCTAATGAACTCATGTTTATGAATATTTCAAACTTTTAGCTTAAGCAATGGGTTAAATGAGCATGTTTTTATAGGATATAAATTATGGTTTTCATTTGTTGTTATTATGATTTAGATACTGCCATAAAGGCCTTATTATTATTAAATATTTAGAAATTGGTTATAGGTGGTGATGGATTGATTTTATGATGATTTTCTTATATTGTATGATTCTTTTATAAATTGTTCTTGAGTGGTATTGTCCACATTCTTGGTGGTGGTGTTTACTTGATGAACTTGATATTATTTAGTATGTATGTGAGATTGTCTTTGAAGGCCTAATATGTTAAATTAAGTGATATTGAAGATGTGTCTAGTATTATGTTTTGTGCTGCTTGAATTGCATGTTTGGCTTAGATTATGCCTAAATGAAGTATATGATTATGTGAAATATTTAAAGGGTGTGAACTAATGAATGTAGGTTTAAGCATGTATAGAAGTTAATGTAAATGTAATGATGATTTTATGCAAGATGTGCTCACAAGTACACACACACACTTAAATGAATGTATGACTCTAAGTTGAATAAATAGAGGAGTTTTGAGGTGGACACTCTTCGTGAGTTAAGATGTAGTGTATAATAGCAACCTCACAACCCATGGTCATATGAGTTAGAGCATCCGCAGCAACATTGAACATGCCGGGGTGTTGAAGAATACTAATGTCGTAATCTTTCAACAATTTTGACCATCTTCTTTGTCGGATATTTAACTCCTTTCAGTAAACACATATTGAAGACTCTTATGGTCGGTATACACATCCACATGAACACTGTACAAGTAATGCCTCCATATTTTTAAAACAAATACCAGGGACGCTAACTCAAAATCATGAGTTGGATAATTCTTTTAATGCAACTTAAGATGTCTACAGGTAGAGGCTACTACTTTTACATGTTGCATAAAAACACATGCAAACCCCACCTGGGATGCATCACAATATAATACAAAGCCCTTGGTACCCTCCGGTAAAGTCCATACCTGAGCACAGGTAACCCTATGTTTTAAAATATGAAAGCTTCGTTCACATGCCTTTTACCACTAAAATTTCACCCTTTTGGGTCAATGTAATCAAAGGGGAATCAATGGATGCCAAACCATCCATAAACCTCCTATACTACCCCACTATACCCAAGAAACTACTAATGTCGGTTGGATTCATTGGTCTAGGACAATTTTTCACTACCTTGGTTTTCCTTGGATCAACCTCAACTCCCTCATAATAGATTATATGAACATAAAATGCCACCGACCTCAGCCAAACTCACTTTTTCTATACTTGACAAATAGTTGGTTTTCCTTAAGCACTTGCAACACGACTCTCAAATGCTCCATGTGTTCACCCTAACATTTTGAATATACCAAAATGTCATCAATGAAAACAATGAAAAATTAATATAGGTAACTTTGAAACACGTTATTCATTTGGTCCATAATAGCCGCTGAGGCATTAGTGAAACCAAAGGTCATTAATAGGAACTCATGTTAACCATATTGCGTTCAAAATACCATTTTTGGTATATCTTAACCTATCACCCTAAGTTGGTGATACCCAAATCTCATGTAAATCATAGAAAAGTATCTTGCCCCTTGGAGTTGATCAAACAAGTCGTCTATTCGAGGGAGAGCATAATTTTTCAGAATGGTGACTTCATTGAGTTGGTAATAATAAATGCACATTCTAAGGGACCAATCCTTCTTTTTGACAAACATTATTGGTACACCCCATGGAGATATACTAGGCCGAATAAAGCCTTTATCTAGCAAGTCTCTGAGTTAAGTCTTCAACTCTTTCGATTCGATCGGATCCATCTGATAAAAAGGAATTGAAATGGGGTTGGTATCTAGTAGAAAGTCAATATGAAAATGAGTTTCCCTTCAGGAGGTATTCGGGGAAGATCATTAGGAAAGATCTCAAAAAATATCCTCACTACGGGGACTAACTCAATGGGAGAATTTTCGGAGTATAAATCATTGACTCTTACAATATGGTATACGACCTCTAGGAATAGATTCCCCCCCCCCCTTTCTCTCTAAGAGTGGTTCATGAGGAAAACTGAACTAAAAAAATCTTGTTCTAAAATCAATGGAAGCAAAATAATCATGCAACCAATCCATCCCAAAATGAGATAAAAATAGACCATATCAAGTTCTACAAATTCAACATGAGTAACTCAATTATGAAAAATTATAGGAAGATTTCTATATACCCTCTTTTCAACAACTGAATCACCTATCATTGTAGTTACTATAATAGGTTCATTTAGGACATCGGCAAAATATCAAACTTTTTTTAGCTACCAAAGGAGTAACAAAAGATAATATATCACTTGCATCAAGTAAAGATAAATATAAATGGAGAAGACTTATAACCTACCGGTCACCGCATCGGGAGAACTCTCTTGTTCACCCCTAGAGCAAAGAGCATAAAAGAGATTCTTTCTTTTGAATACACATTAGAATAATTAGCTTGAGCTTGCCTATTTCCCTTGTCTTGCCCCTTCACATTAGTGAAATCTCTAACCTTGTGGCCACTCTTGCCACATCCAAAAAAATTGTCTGTCCTAACAAGGCAGTCACAAAAATATTTCTTACAACACTTTCAACTAGTTGGATTCTTATTCGATTAACTAGTACCTCTTCCCTTTTGATACTTAGGGTTAGAAACCCTATAATCACGAGCCTTGGGAAATTATGAAGGGACTTGATTGGAGAACCTATTATTGAATATAGGATTGTCTTCAATATCCAACCTCCCCTTTGAAGATCCATGTTTATAAGACATGCCCCTTGTGGCCTCTCTTGTAATGACTCAAAGTACACCCTAGTCATTACAAGCGGTGTCCTCCTCCAAAAGGACTAACACAGGTAACTTAGTATTCGTAATCAGATCATTAGGTTAAAATTTGTAGAAAAATTAAAACTTTACTTATATAGTAATGAGGTGTACATAAACCTCCACATAGGAAGCATACGTCGGTTTCTCGCATTGACAATATAATAATACATAAAAAAGTCTAAATATTTGTCTCATATTAAACCATATAAAGAATTAATCACAATATTTAGGGAATAGCCCTTAATCTATTACAATATGCCCATATAGGCTTCAATGAAGCCTCAACATAAGAATGTACTAGTAATCTCCAAAACATAGATAGAACTAATGATGCTTGATAAGTGGTTCTATTCTTGGAAGTCATAAGGACTCACCAATTGACTTAGGAAAGAGACAAGTCTTCTTTTTTAATGACGACAAATCTCCTCAATGGTCTATACCTAAAATGTTTGGGAAAAAGGGAGAAATATAGGTTAGTAGAAACCACATGTACTAAGTATGAGTCCTATGAACAAAAATCATTAATGCATGAAAAAATAAAAATTTAGTGAAAACCTTTATTTCTATAAAGTTACCTCAACATGCATATATAAGAAGCATAATAATTCAATTCAACATAATAGCAACCCAACATGTAGATCACCCAAGCAATACTTGTGCAATGCCAAAGATAGAATCCATCATCCCATCCAATGCTAAGTATCACATTAAGCAACCCCCTTCATACTTGCAACATATTTTCATAACATGCTTATACATCAATACTTATTCATAGATTATTAACATAACCATAATCATAATAATAATCATAAAACAACACCACTAGGACTATCTCTTAGGATCCCACATGTGCACTCTGTAAGAGAGGTCTCATACCCTCCTTCACACCATGTTACCTTTAAGACAAACCTAATAAGTGTTCACATACATAACTTAATCATTTACATTTACATTAGGTAAATAAGTGAAATAACCGATATGAGACCATGTAAGTTACATGGAATCTGGTGTCTACTCCCATATAAAATAGAGAGGGTTTACACTTGCCTAAAGTGTAACTATTTGTCCGTAGATATCTTGATGGATCCACTAAGCTAGAGTCCAATGTGGGAATATAATTAAGGATCAATGATATTGTTGCTTGAAACCTTTAATTACTAAAGTGGAGGTTTCTATCTCATGATTTAACACATAATTAGGGGATCAAGACTTACTAACGTAAGGAAACCAATGTGGGCGGTCGGACATACTAATGTGAGACCTCAATCTCATTTCCATACATTTTTATGCAAAGAAATTATTCCCTTTAGCAAACAATATGTACTTAAGAAATATTAATTCATCATAATTCATCACAATTAATTCATAATTTTGTTTTTCAAAGAAGTCCGATGTGTAGTAGAAAAACCTAAATTTGGAGGATTTAGAAAAAACCTTTTGAAGGGACCTCATGTGGAAATTTATCCCAAAAGTGAAAGAAACCATACCTTAAAGATGATAAAACCACAAAATTGGGTTGGAAACTTGAAAGATCGATATTGTTCATTGGGTTGTATTGGTCTTCAATGGAGGTTTGGAGGAAGAGTTGATTTGGGAGAGATGAGGGTGATTTTTGACTTCAACTTTGGGATTTGATTTAGTGTGTTAAAAGTAACCTAAACTGACCCTTATAACTTATTTAGTCACCCATTAAATGTACCACCTTGAAAATCCATGAATCATTGTAAAGCCTAACATAGGTGTCATAAAGTCTAAACACTGTTTATAAATATATTTTAATAAATATAGGTAATTTAGGATGTCTTAGAACCAAAATGTCCAAAACATCCGGAAAGTTTGTTACAAGGGATGTTAGTGTGCCTTAGACTTTTTGAGTAAGTTTTAGGAGTCAAAAATGTACGAAAATGGGTGGAAAGTAGCTAATGGGTGTTTGAGTTGTTCCATGGTTGAAACATCAAGGTAAAACTCCCCAAGGAAAAACCAAGGGCATTTAAGGAGGACCATTGTAATTTGATATAACAGTGCATGGCAGTGTGCATTATCAGGAGAGAAGATGGCCCGTGTGTGGATCGACGGGGCGTTGATGCCACCGTCGTCCTACCCTTAGGATAGTGGAGAAGGTCCTTTAACCTTCATAGTCTCTGGACTCATCAACGGCGTGCAGAGGTGCAGGGTACGGTCTGTGTGTGGATTGACGGGACGTCGATGACACCTTCGTCCCACACTTAGAGAAATGAAGAAAAGCCCCGCCAGCGCCAATCTCTGACTGAACTTACGGATGTGCAGCACAGACTGTCGATCGATCAACGATCCATCAATTGAGGTCTCATAGTTCGGGTTTGTGAATTCCTCCACGTTTTATATTAAATTAATTTGATAAATTAAGTGGTTAAGGGGTAATTGGGGATTAAATAAACACTAATAAATTTATTTTAGTCCCACTATAAATACCCTCAACCCTCATTAACCTAAAGATAACTCTAAGAATAAACTCTCTTCCTTCTTTCTTATTTCTCTCTCGACATGAACTAACAATTGAAGGATAGCAAGAACTAGGGCTTAAGGGCTTGAAACGGAAGAATTCACCTTCAAATTGTTGACAAATCATTAAGGTATGGGTTCTATTAGCCTTTGATATCTCTTCTTCAAAGGTTTCCTTCAATATAGATTTCAAAAAGTTGAGTTTTCTTATGGGTTACATCCAATTGCGAAATTGAAGTTATGGTTTGAGTTGTTAATGAATTCTTAGGGTTATATTTAGTATATTAACATGTACTTTTTTATGTTCATTTTTTATGGCTTGGTCTAAATTGAAGAATATGCTCCTCTATCCCTAACCCTGTGTAGCCATCTTGACATATATTGTATTGTGATCATGCAATTGAGTTGGTTGATGATTTGATTGCTATCCTATGGTGCTACTATAATTAAATTAAGATGAATTATAGTCCTATCACCCTAGTTCTTGAGATATGATTTAGGTTATGAATTATAATGTGAAATTAGCCTATGTAGTTTGTCTGAAGTTGTGATCTAAAGATGAATTGTTTTATAGAGATGCGACTGGTCTTGTTATTCTATTGGTTATCATTTTTTGATTATGTTACTCCAAAAGTTGGTTTGAATTATGGGTTGATTGAAATACCTTGATGATACACTATGAGGAGGACTTGGTAAGTCTTAGAATCTCTACGTTTACTCCCAATTGTGATTAATTATTGTAAAGTCATAATAATACATTTGGAGTATGCGTTATATAAGGATTATAGGGAGGTATGATCTTGAATTGAAATGTCTTGACTATGTTGTGAGGTTTATTAAGGTGTATGTGCTATAAGGATGGTGAAAACTATCAATGCGCCTTAATATGTTATGAAATGCTAAAGTGTTAACCTAACTTATATGAATTGTGATGAAAGTACTTACGCTCATACAATTCTTATTGAGCTATTGGTGATGATGTTTATACAAGGGGTATACCCTATGGCCTAAAGTAAGTATGAATGATAATTAAAGGCTTAAATACATTTCAAAGAGGGACTCTAGCTTAGCACCGAGTGAAGTAGCAAGATAAGTGTTCCTTCCCACATAGGGAAGGTAGGAGAAATACATTACTCTTGAGATTTGAGATTATAATGAATGCAACACAAAGAGGGTTTCAGCTAAATATCCTAGTTCAGGAACGATGTTGCCCCCATAGGAATACTAGCTAGTGGATCCACATAGTTGTTATGTTTCATGTTTTAGTAGTACCGTTGCAAGTAGTTCACCTTCTTTTTGCGTAGGGTTTTAAGACACCGGATTCCACACTAGCATATGTGGTCTATGTCGGTTCGGGAAAAATGTTCCCAACAGTAAAACAAATTAAAGTACTTGAACTCTAACTTGGATAACCTAAGGGGTCTTGCTTAGTCTAGGTAGGGGAATGGTACTTTACCTTGATATTGCACTAGCTAGTCTGCAGGGAGTCTTAGGAGGAGGTTCTTATATACGTTGTATATAAATCGACCATGGCACATTGTGATATTACATGTTTATTAGTCCATTATAAATATGACTTAGATTATAATGATAATATGTGATGAAATGCCACTCTAAAAGCCATTATATGTAAAGTTGGACATTGGTCATGTTTTCTTGTTGAGATACTTGATTGAGTAAGGTTATGGGGCTTTGCTTGGTCATTGCACTTGTTGACTTGATAAGGACTTGTGAGTAGGTGTCTTACTTATTATGATATTTTAACTCTTATTCAATCTTGTGATATTATTCCTTGATGTTAGGGTTGTAGTAAATCTTGGTTGCAAGTATGTTGGGATAAGTATTACTTGTATGATAGCAAGCATGTTGATTGATTGATATGACTTATTTGACTTTGCATTAAGTCCGTAATGGGGTAAAATGACATGTTTTGATAAGAAGGTCTTAACATGTTTTGCTTGTGTATGTACATAAGATCTCATACTTAGTACATGTGGATTACTAACCCCATTTCTTCCCTTTTTCCCAAACATATAAGGTTCTGGTCGTTAAAGAGTTTTCGGAGGCGTCATTGTTAAAGGCTTGGATTCTTCCTTTTATGCAAGTAGGGTAGGTCCTCAACTCTTGAGGGCAATGCCATCTTCTATCTTTGTATTTTGCAATGAGCTTATTGACTCTCTCATTCCTTTCATTGCAATGTGAATATTCTACTTTTGTAAGACCTATACATGGTGTTGTTTAATTTATATAATGTCTTTCCCCATCTTGTAATATTCGTTTAGTTGGTATGAGGTGAGATAATCATTGAGTTTGTTTCTATATTCTTATATATGTATGTGTAATAAAAGTATAAAACTACTTAATCTTCCTATATGAAGGGTCTACATATACTCGATATGAATATATATTATGTGTATATAAAGGTCTATGTAAACCTCCTTGTATTGATAATGAAAGTTTTAAATTTTTCCGCATTTTTCAATCTATGAATGTAATGACATGAAACTAAGAGGCTAGTCTTAGTCATTAAAAGGACGACGACGCCAGTTACGTCTACAGGGTAAACCTTCATGTTACTAACTTGGTATCAGAGCATGAGGTTGAATATCGTTGAGTATATCTCTCTCTCTCTACCACTTTTATGTAGGTTTGTATTCATAATTTTAAAGGGTGCAACACTTATGAGTAGGAACCTATATGATGCTTAGGAATCAGTCTCTTTCTTGGAAATCTTATATCGTGAAAATAGAGTGTACTTATAGTGTGCTTTTGCATCGAATCCTATTGTTGTGATTATACGAAGAATGACCACTCGAAGTAATGTGACTCAAAGACTTTAGGAGGAGGTTGCTAATGCGGAGCTCCTCCCTATAATGAACAAGTTCCTCCACTTGAGGAAAATATTAATGGTTATCAAGCCCCGGCTAATCATCCACCTACGACAGAGGCGTAGATGAGGTCTATTCTTGCTCAAATGGCACAAGACATTAATACTGAATCACAAGCCACGACGGTTCAAGCCCAATCTATGACGGCTCAAGACAATCGGGATATTGCTCCTCGTAATCATCAACAAGTCACAACTAGGGCTTCCATCTAAGGGAATTCTCTAGAATGAATCCTTCTACTTTCTATGGGTCTTAGGGTTATAAAGACCCCCAAGAATTCATTGTGAGATTTACAAGATACTATATGATATGCTGCTGTCTTTAAGTGAGGAGACCGAGTTGTCCACATATCAACACAAGGATGTGCCTCAAACATGGTATGTGCAATGGAGGGATAATAGGTCTTTGACGGTTTGTCTGGTAACTTGGGAGATCTTTAAGGAAGATTTTCTAGATAGGTTCTTACCTAGAGAGATGAGGGAGGGAAAAAGTGACGAAGTTCATCAATCTTAGCCAAGGTGGGAGGAGTGTCCATGAGTACTCTTTTGAATTCATTAAGTTGTCCAAATATGCTTCTTTTTTTGTCTCCAATCCTAGATACCAAATGAGTCGTTTGGTGATTGGGGTTTCGGATGACTTAAAAGAAGAGTGTCAAACCACCATACTACATGACAACATGAACATTGCCCTTCTTATGGTTTATGCAAGAAGGGATGAAGAGGCAAGGGCTAAGCGCAAAAGTAGAGATACTTCAGATTAAAGACAAGAAAAAATTTATGAAGTGGGATTCTAATCAAGTCCCTTCCAAATTCCCATGATCTAGTTGTGATAGGGTTTCTAACCCTAATATCAAGTAGGGAAAAAGTACTAATTAACCAAATCAAAAGCCAACTTGTGGAAAGTGTGGCAAAAAGCACTATAGTGATGGCCTTTAGGGAATGGATAATTGCTTCAGTTGTGGCAAGAGTGGTCACAAGATGAGAGATTGTCCACACATGAAGAGTCACAACAAGGGTAGTGGAAAAGATCAAGAAAGTGGTTCTCGTGATGCTCCAAAAAAGAATCGCTTCTATTCTCTCCGCTCTAGGGGTGAGCAAGAGACCTCTCCCGATGTGGTGACCGGTATGTTAAAAGTTTTCTATATTGATTTATATTCCTTACTTTATCTCGATACTTTTAAGTTTGAAATTTTACCCGATATTTTGTATGAACCTTTTATATTGTCTACTTCGTTGGGTGAGATTGTTGTTGAAAAAAGGGTATATAAAAGTTGTCCTATAATGTTGTCCAACAAAGTATCTTATGTTGATCTAGTAGAACTATATATGCTTGATATTGATATTATATTGGGTACGTATTGGTTGTATTCATGTTTCACATCCATTGATTGTAGGACAAGAGTGGTGAGGTTCAACTTTCCAAAAGATCCAGTTGTTTAGTGTAAGGGGGGAGATTCTATTCCTAGAAGCTCCTCCCATTCAGTCGGTACCCGTAGTGAGTAATTTTTCGTAAGTCTTCCCTATTGACTTTCCTCGTATTCATCGTTAACGGAAAATTGAATTGCCTTTGATTTTCTACCGAATACAAATCCCATATCAATTCCGCCTTATCGTATAGCACCGTCCAAGTTTAAAGAGTTGAAGGCTCAACTCATGGATTTGCTTGACAAAGGATTTATAAGGCCTAGTATATCTCCATGGGGTGCTCCGGTGTTATTTGTTAGAAAAAAAAAATTGGTCTTTAAGAATGGTTATAGACTACCGTAACCTCAACAAGAACATCCCAACTTAGTTTCAAGTAAAACGAACACCTAAAACTCACTGAAACACGTGAAGACGCAAAAGTAGAATCTTAGGCATACCTTCTGAACGTCATGGACATTCTTGGGCGATTGAACTCCAAACATCACACACTGTCTAAGAAAATAAATTTAACTCATTTTATCCTAAAGTCAACTCAATAAACCATTACGAGGCTCTAGTTCACCTTAGTTCGTTTTGGGGCGTTACAATTATACAACTCGATCATGGTGAATTTAATTAGCTACTTCCTATATGTGTAATGTGATGATAATTAGGTATAACTAATCTAGTATGAACAAATAACAAATGAATTGGAAAATATTTAACTATGTTCTTCTAGCCTATAGACTTGATAGAGTAATGTATATGTTGTGATCTATATTCTACGGTGGATGAAACATGATTTATCTATGATGTTCTATATGTTCATATACTTCCTAAATGTATATTATTGATAAAATATAATTGATGAACAATACTAGGGAAATAGGCTGATGGTCTATAACTTTCTAATTTCTAGTATATGTGTGATGCATTTCATTAGATTGTAGTATGATATTGTATTGACTTGTACATGGTTTATTTCATGATTAAATGTATATTTAGATACTGCCCAATAATATATTGATGATGATAAAGGTGTATTTATCAATGATTATTGAAGGATGATGAATTGGTAAAAATGACTCTTCCTCTCTACTTTTCTATATTATTGTAGTTGATGAAGCATTGTATGGAATTGTGTGGCATGGTCCACATATGGTGGCGGTGTTTACTTTATTGTCATTATATATGTGTTTACTATGTCCTTGAAGAAAAACTTATGAATATATAACTGTGTGGTTATGATGATCACACTTTGTGAAGCTTATGACTACTTTCCTATTCTATTTGTGATCTAGGTTGTGTGGATATTGTTCAAGCACGGTGTATATCTAAGTAGGATCATGTATAGGTTCTGACATTAATGAAGTTTTAAGGATTAATGACCCCAACCCATATACCCCTATGTAAATGTGTGAGTTGTTAATGTTAGGAGTTTTAAAGTGTCATATGAAGTAGCTCGCCTCCTATGCTAAATTGTGTAGTGTGGTTTATGCTTGGTTGTCTATTCTGGTCTTAAGAGGGTGGCTTCTTGAATGTATTATTCATATCCAATATGTGATCATGTTAACCAATGTACACACACACTCACATATTATGCATACTTAAAATGTAGTAAAGGGTTAGGGTGTCTAATGAAAGGTTGATCTCATTATCACTAGATGTCTACTACTATGCATGTAAGTTAAATGTATGTGAAGTATGTTATGCATTCCTTAACTAGTATGACATGATAGGTGTACTATTATTGTCAAGGGTATGGGACTTTGTTTATGCATTGCACATGTGTACCTTGATAGAATAGTTCCGAGGTTTGGTTTCTATGTACATGAAACTGAATGTATGAACATGTTATGAATATGACTTATATGTTATGAAGTTAATTATATGATATGACTATGTATGAATGTGCATAGTGTCTTGGTGTATTTATATGAAAGGATTTCTTATATAGTTATACTTATGGACTTATGCATTGATATATGAACATGTGTGACATTTATGTGTTATTTGAAAGGTTTGCTCAAATGTATGTACAGACACACATGTATGATGATCTAGTCAAAAGCGGGTCACTTGAAAGGTGTTCTCAAGAGTATCATAAACTAGATAGGTTCTTGAATATGTTATATCTATGTGAAAGGTTTTATCACATGATATAGGTTGATGGAAGGACTTCTCATGTATAACATATGAGCTAAGCATATGGGGAGTGAATCTCCTAAAGGCTATGTTTTATAACGTAATGTAATAAAGTCTTTTCAATAAAGGTAAATTTTCTTAGAACCAAATGAACTTGAAGTGAGGAGTGTCCCTTCTAATTGTAGGAAGGTAGGTCACCATAAACGTCATGACGTGGATAACTATAACGCCTCAAAAGGCATAAAGAGTGTTTCCATAAATGAATAAAGATAATGCCCTATTTGGAATAAAGAGGGTTTCCACATCTACCTGCAAGTTCCATAACTATGCTTATCACATAGGATCTACCAAGTGAATTCACTAGTATGCTTGCATGTGTTAATCTTCTACCTTTGCTAGGTAGGAACACATTCCATTGGTGTAAGGCGCTATAACACCAAATCCATGTATAACACCCATGGTCTTAGTGTCAGTTAAGGCTATAGTTTTCCTAAAATAAAAATGGACAATGGAAGTAAATGACTAAGACCCTAACTAGAATGACCAAATAGAGGTTACTTAGGTTGAAGTAATGAACCTACCTGGACATCAAGTGGCTCCATAGGGAGTTCTAAGAAAGTGATTTATGGTTTATGATTATGGTTATGTAATTATGCATGGCATGGTAGTATTTGTCTACTTGTTATGAAGATGTGCATGGTATGAGTCTTTATGAAGTGGTCTTATTCTTATATGCACTATGTTAGTCTTAATTATTATATGATGAAGGTTTTTTACATGAATGAAGTTGTCTTCACTTACTTGGTTATGTATAAATTGGGTGGTAAGGCTTGTGGTCTCATGATAGGTCTACTAAGTATGTGGGAGGTTATGGGGATTCATATGCACATTGCACTATTAGATTTAGATTTAGATTATGAGTGATGTCTCATAAGGTCCTATGAGAAGTGGAATAAATATGTGCATAATCACTAAGAGTTCACTGTAAGGTCCTCAAGGTCTACGCTTAAATGTGTCTACCTTGTGTTATACCATTATGATGATATGTGATGAGATGTTTAAGTTATATGCATGGTTTTCCTTGTGGACTTAAGGTGATCCATTTGAGCAAGTATCACTAAAGGTTACTGGGATGGTTAAGGAATTAATAAGTAAATGATTCATTGCAAAGAAGAATATGCTCACTGTAAAGTAGAATTAACAAACTGTAAACTGACCCCAAATATGGCTTAAATTCTATGTATGATCTTATATGATATTTGGCCTTTGAATATGTCTAGATGAAGCATGTGAATGATATAAATGCAATTACATAAAGGTTTTATGAATATTTACTCAAAAAGGCATGAAGTATGATTTAAAGAAAGTGTCCCTTTTAAATGCATGCTTTTGCATGGTTACCATACTTAGTGAATTGTTTTACTAACTCCATTCTTCGCTAACTTTTTACACAAATTATAGGTTATGGATGCTTGAAGGATGACTCTATGATTGAGGATCTTTATATGTGTTTCCCAAGCTCAAGGAAAGGGGTCCTTAAGTTCCAAGGCTTCCCATACATATAGTCTACTGTAAAGTTCTGTAATATTGTATTTAGTTATTATGTTGTAAGGGTCGTGTCCCTAATTACTCTTATGATGTTGAGTCTAGGATGGAAAAAAGACACTAGAGTCTTTTGACTATGTATGATCATATTTTTTATATATATGAAGTAATGTTCTAGCATATGATGTGGTGAGAAAGTTTTAAATTTTCTTTAAATTTACCTATGACATTGCGATGAATGATAACTATGGGCTTGTATAAGACCTGCGACAGGTGAAGTACGCCATCTTACTTAAAGTTGTTGCTCCTGTATGTGAAATAATAAACCTAAGCTCACCACCTATGGGCTGTCGACCAGACTATTTGGCATTGATTACCATCCGTAGTGACGCTAGTTTGATAGGTTTTGGCTCACACGGTGGCTCCTCCTCAAAGACACCTTGATTGGTCCTTGGCGAGTTTTTACTGGACGTTTCCTATCAAAATATATTTGTATACATGTTAAGGACCTCTCACATGAATTTCATCCAAAAAAAACTTGTAAAACTTGACGAAACACACTAAGACATAGAAGGACGTTTCAAGGCAATCCTTTTCGCACTTTATGTACGTTCTTGAATGTTTGATCTCCAAACTTCACGAAACATTAAACACTGCCTCATAACATCATTTTAACCCATTTTAGGACTTCAAAAAATACGACACAAGTATTAGACTCTAGTTTCACCTAAGTCATTTTAGAGGTGTTACATTCTCCCCCACATGGAAACATTTGTCCTTGAATGACACTTGATTCATTTTAGGCACTTTCAAAAGAGGATTAACACAAGATTATCATCACATAACAATACCACACCATAAAAAATACACAATTTAGTGGAACACCAGTTTCACATACTTTAACAGTCTCCAATCACAACAAGAAGCTAGAAACTAATCTACGACTCTCAATGTCATAAGACTCACATTATTCATATAATTTAGGAGAAACTTCATTCTCAAAAGATCATCATAATCACATATATAATTTCTAAAACAATAAAATGATTCCTCAAAATAGCAATTTATTAATTTTTACAAATCTTCTGAGTGACTACATATTCCTTTAAGTGAACATGTTCAAATTTCTTAAATATTCAACATTTAGGAAATTAATGATAAAAGAATTGCAATAGAATATAAAAAACCATATAAACTCAATTTACGACATAATCATAACTTCAAAAAATGTTCGACGAAAGGAAACAATGAAATTCAATTCCAACAAGAATCTTAAACACAATGAAACATGCAACATGGAACTATGACTTTCTACCACTTAACCTTGAGTTGAATATAAGAGAAGAGACAACAAATCACAACTATACTACTCACTATACTCCCCACTAGGGAGGTATATGATATACCGTGGTTTCACGGTATAATTAATACTTTTTCCTTAACTTTAGTGTGTCCGAAAGTCTTTTTGTGCTGATTTTTATATAAGTTTCTCTTTGTTTTGCAGGAAATCTATCCAAAGCTGAATGCGGAGATTTTGAGCGAAGAAATGCAGAAGAGACCACCTACGGAGCTTATGATGGTCCGTCGTGCTTGTGACGGTCCGTAGGTGGCAGCGTAGTGCAGCTGTTTAAGGAAGATGGGGAAGTCTGACCAAGTGTGGGGTTACGTAGCTTGTGATGGTCCGTCGTGTCTATGACGGTCCGTCCTGCAGGTTCGTCATAAAGTTCAGAGATGTGATCCAGTACCCATATTCCAAGAGTTGAAGTGTTTTGGGACGAAGACCCTCGATGGACCGTTGTGTCTATGACGGTCCGTCATACTTGCCGTCGAGGGTGGTGAAGAGAGCAGCAGAAGAAATTGCACAAGTATGGGACGACGGAGTCCATGACGGTCCGTCGTGACCACGACGATCCTTCGTGAGGTCCATCGACCCAGCTGCGTTTTGGCAGATTTCCACCAAATAGAGTCCTTGTTTAATTAGGTTTTATTTTTTATAAGTAGTTCGAAAAACCTCGTTTTTGAGGTTAGACTCTTAGATTGTTAGAATCTTGGATTGTTAGACATCATATTATTAGACTCTTTGTATTAGTGTTAGACTTTTGATTATCATTGATTGTTGGTAATTTGTGGTGATTAAGCAAGCAAACTTTCGGATTTTACTCTTTCTCATTGAAGTAAGTACATGAATTCTTATTTAATATATTTGAATATTGTGATTATGACTATGGGTAACTAAACTCCATAACTAGGGTTGTGGGAACCATAGGCAAATAATGAGATAAACCCTAACTAAAATAACAATTCTAGAATAGTGTCTTGCATGTATTAATAATTCTTTCGCTTAGAAGTCTTTTTAACGGATGGCCAACGTTAGAACTCGCCTTAATGCTACTTGCCGGACCAAGGAGGTAGATAATAGGAAAAGAATTATTAACATAGATTTAGTGTATACTATCTAATAGGCTAGTATTGATTGGTACGAGGTAATAACTTAGTCAAATATCGAATACGATGCTTAATATGAGGTAAAGATAAGGGTTAGCAAAGCAACACACGTAGCCGGACCAAGGTGCGGAGCGAGATTTTCTAGATGCCGGACCAAGGATTTAGAAATACATAACTTGTCACTTTGCACGCAAGATACTAGGAAAGAATTGTTATAGTTAGAATTATCAAGTTATGAACCTGTGGGAAACACGTAAACCCTAGTTACTTTGATTAATTGATTAAACTCCAACATTCAAAGCTGTTAAGTGTCTCTTTCAATTTCGTTTGTTATTTTCACTCATTTAGAACTAGAAATCCCCCTTTTATTGTTTTTACTTTCCAAGGAAGTCATTGACCAAACAATAGTAATAACAAGTTGAAGTTAAGTCTAGACTATTTTCCTCGTGGGAACGATCCCAACCTCAATAGTTGGGTTATTTACTTGACACGACTGCTTTATTTCTTATTTGAGAAGTAAGTTTGAGCGTATCAAATTTTGGCGCCGCTGCCAAAAGCATATGTTGAGGGTGGCTAATGCATAAACAACCTTCGTTATGGCCCTGACCCAACTTTGTGTATTGTGTACCTTGACTCATGGCAAAGCCATGAGTTGAGGGTGGCTATTATGAGGAATGCTCTAGAAAGTGGGGTTGAAAGAACAAAGAGAGAGAGAGAACAAAAGTAAAGTTACTCAAGAATTCTTTGAATGAAAAGTAAAGAAAAAGAAGAATATACAAGAATTACAAACAAGAAAAGAAGAGAGTCACTTACACAAATGAAGAAAGAAGAGAAAATAGCAAGGTGAAAGAATATGAGAAACTGGGCAAGATAAAATGATAGAAAGGGGAAGGTTTAGCCAATATGTCAAGGAGGGCAAAAAGTCACTAAAGTATACCTAAATACACCCTACCTGACCCTGAGCCTATTTTACTAGCTAAGAAAGTCCTATCGTGATCCTAAGGGTTGTATAGCGAACTTAAGGCAGTGAAAATAAGGGCAAGCTTATGGCAATAGGTATGAATGAGTGTGACTTTGTTCTGAGAGCGAGTGTTGAAAAGTAATCCTTATACTCTAACTGAAATCATTGTGTGAAAAATGAGGATTGTGTTTCAAAGTGAGGACACAAGTTGCAATACCGGAATTGTTAGCACCTCGGTGAGAAATTGAAGAGGATAGGTGTTAATGCATGGTGAGTCTGTGTCATGTTCTGATCCCACAAAATTCAAGCCTAATAGTGATAGCATGCATAGATTTGATGAGATTAATCGGGATTGATAGCCAAATGATTGCAAAGGATAAAACATGGATACTATTGTACAAAGATTGTGTAGTGAATCATAGTGCGTCGCTTGAGGACAAACAACGAATTTAAGTTGAGGGTGTTGATATACCGTGGTTTCATGGTATAATTAATACTTTTTCCTTAAGTTTAGTGTGTCCGAAAGCCTTTTTGTGCTAATTTTGATATAAGTTTCTCTTTGTTTTGCAGGAAATCTGTCCAAAGCTGAATGCGGAGATTTTGAGCGAAGAAATGCGGAAGAGACCACCTACGGAGCTTATGACGGTCCGTCGTGCTTGTGACGGTCCGTAGGTGGCAGCGTAGTGCAGCTGCGGAAGGAAGATGGGGAAGTCTGACCAAGTGTGGGGTTACGTAGCTTGTGACGGCCCGTCGTGTCTATGACGGTCCGTCATACTTGCCGTCGAGGGTGGTGAAGAGAGCAGCAGAAGTAATTGCAAAAGTATGGGACGACAGAGTCCATGACGGTCCGCCGTGACCACGACGATCCCTCGTGAGGTCCGTCGACCTAGCCGCGTTTTGGCAGATTTTCAGCAAATAGAGTCCTTGTTTAATTAGGTTTTATTTTTTATAAGTAGTTCGAAAAACCTTGTTTTTGAGGTTAGACTCTTAGATTGTTAGACTCTTGGATTGATAGACATCATATTATTAGACTCTTTGTATTAGTGTTAGACTTGTATTATCATTGATTGTTGGTGATTTGTAGTGATTAATCAAGCAAACTTTCGGATTTTACTCTTTCTCATTGAAGTAAGTACATGAATTCTTATTTAATATATTTGAATATTGTGTTTATGGCTATGAGTAACTAACTCCATAACTAGGGTTGTGGAACCATAGGCAAATAATGAGATAAACCTAACTAAAATAACAATCCTAGAATAGTGTCTTGCATGTATTAATATTCTTTCGCTTAGAAGTCTTTTTAACGGATGGCCAACGTTAGAACTCGCCTTAATGCTACTTGCCGGACCAAGGAGGTAGATAATAGGAAAAGAATTATCAACATAGATTTAGTGTATACTATCTAATAGGCTAGTATTGATTGGTACGAGGTAGTAACTTAGTCAAATATCCAATACGATGCTTAATATGAGGTAAAGATAAGGGTTAGGAAAGCAACACACGTAGCCGGACCAAGGTGCGGAGTGAGATTTTCTAGATGCCGGACCAAGGATTTAGAAATACATAACTTATCACTTTGCATGCAAGATACTAGGAAAGAATTGTTATAGTTAGAATTATCAAGTTATGAACCTGTGGGGAACACGTAAACCCTAGTTACTTTGATTAATTGATTAAAATCCAACTGTCAAAGCTGTTAAGTGTCTCTTTCAAGTTCGTTATTTATTTTCACTCATTTAGAAATAGAAACCCCCCTTTTTTTGTTTTTACTTTCCAAGGAAGTCATTGGCCAAACCATAGTAATAACAAGTTGAAGTTAAGCCTAGACTATTTTCCTCGTGGGAACCGTCCCAACCTCACTAGTTGGGTTATTTACTTGACACGACCGCTTTACTTCTTATTTGAGAAGTANTAATTGCAAAAGTATGGGACGACAGAGTCCATGACGGTCCGCCGTGACCACGACGATCCCTCGTGAGGTCCGTCGACCTAGCCGCGTTTTGGCAGATTTTCAGCAAATAGAGTCCTTGTTTAATTAGGTTTTATTTTTTATAAGTAGTTCGAAAAACCTTGTTTTTGAGGTTAGACTCTTAGATTGTTAGACTCTTGGATTGATAGACATCATATTATTAGACTCTTTGTATTAGTGTTAGACTTGTATTATCATTGATTGTTGGTGATTTGTAGTGATTAATCAAGCAAACTTTCGGATTTTACTCTTTCTCATTGAAGTAAGTACATGAATTCTTATTTAATATATTTGAATATTGTGTTTATGACTATGAGTAATTAACTCCATAACTAGGGTTGTGGAACCATAGGCAAATAATGAGATAAACCTAACTAAAATAACAATCCTAGAATAGTGTCTTGCATGTATTAATATTCTTTCGCTTAGAAGTCTTTTTAACGGATGGCCAACGTTAGAACTCGCCTTAATGCTACTTGCCGGACCAAGGAGGTAGATAATAGGAAAAGAATTATTAACATAGATTTAGTGTATACTATCTAATAGGCTAGTATTGATTGGTACGAGGTAATAACTTAGTCAAATATCGAATACGATGCTTAATATGAGGTAAAGATAAGGGTTAGGATAGCAACACACGTAGCCGGACCAAGGTGCGGAGTGAGATTTTCTAGATGCCGGACCAAGGATTTAGAAATACATAACTTATCACTTTGCATGCAAGATACTAGGAAAGAATTGTTATAGTTAGAATTATCAAGTTATGAACCTGTGGGGAACACGTAAACCCTAGTTACTTTGATTAATTGATTAAACTCCAACATTCAAAGCTGTTAAGTGTCTCTTTCAATTTCGTTAGTTATTTTCACTCATTTAGAACTAGAAACCCCCCTTTTATTGTTTTTACTTTCCAAGGAAGTCATTGGCCAAACCATAGTAATAACAAGTTGAAGTTAAGCCTAGACTATTTTCCTCGTGGGAACCGTCCCAACCTCACTAGTTGGGTTATTTACTTGACACGACCGCTTTACTTCTTATTTGAGAAGTAAGTTTGAGCGGATCAGTATATATAAAAACTAAAGAACGAAGATACAACATACCAGCATCATAATCATAATCTGGCTTTGATCCCTTAGCCCGGACTGCGTAGAATGATTCTTCCTTGGAACATCATCACCCTGAACACTTGAAGGAACTTGCTTATCCACTCTTCCTCTAGCCTCCATAGAAGGACAATCCCTTCCTTATGTCCTTCCTTACCAAATCAAAAACAATTCCCAGTACCAGCTAGACATTTACCATAGTGCTTCTTCCCAAAAGTAGCACAAGTAGACTTACCACCTTGAGAACCACTACCCTTTTCAATTTTTACCTTACGATTTCTAGGTTCATCTTGAATTAGAACCTTCTTCTTGAATCTAGGTTGGTTTGCTTACTTGGTCCACTCCTTTTAAGATTTCTCTATATCCTACTAAGCATTGACTCTTCAATGGATTTACCATACACCATAATCCTAGAAAATTTCATCTAATTGTGGTACATGGTTGTACGTCACTCTTCTTTCACAAGGCCAGCAACACCAGTCACAAACCTACTCATCTCATTCCTTGGATTAGACACCAAGGATGGAGCATAACTGGACAACATAGATAAAAACAAGAGATACTCCTCAACAGTTATATTGCCTTGCTTTAGAATAATTAAATCTTCAACCTTCACCTCCCTCCTCTACCATGGAAAGTACTTTTCTAAAAAAAGCCTACTTATACTCTTCCCACTCTATGGGACCCAACTCAACTACCCTATTATGTTTCCATCGAGTGTACCACACTTGAGAAAAATCTCTCAATTAGCAGGAAGCTAACTCCGCCATCTCCCCAGAAGTCACCCCCATGGCACTCAACACCTTGTACAGACCATCAAGAAACTCTTGCGGATCTTCTCCCACCTTAGTGTCTCGAAAGATTGGAGGATTCATCATCACAAAGTCTCTTAATCTAGATTTCATAGTGCTCTCCAAATGATCACCCTGGGCCCCACATCCCTAGTCACATGAGTAGACATGACTCGGGATAGGGCAAGTAAAGCGTCTCTAATCTCTCCACTGGTCAAGTCCGTGGGAACAACCGGAACCTCATTACGTTTACCTCCAATAGGAACATGAGCACCTTGATGAACTTGATCAACTTTAGGAAGAACTTCCTAATTCACCCTCTCTTCTTAATTCCTTCTTTTATCCTTCCTAGTTTTCATGTTCCTAAAAACACAAAAAAACTCATTACGAAGGACTCTCATAATTTTTTACTCTACAGCACGACACAAGAATAGATAAAGAAGGGAAACCCTATCGTCCTGTAGTTACTCACACTGATGAACAACACTCTTCTAGACGTGGATTTATGAAACTTTTTGATTACTAAGTACTACTTCATAACCTATGCTCCGATATCAAGCATTGTCATGACCCGCATGTACACCTAGATGTTAGGGCATTCTTGGGTCGTAACAAGCTGTACTTGACCTCTTGGAGGTCTTGTACTACATAGACATTATTCATTACATACATGTATGAAAAGTAATGCGGAATTAAATCTTTTCACAAAAATAATATCTTAAAATATATTTTATATAAAACCATAGTAATTACTATATCTTAACATACGACATTCTTAGACTCACGGATACTTGGGACATGTCCCATGCAATTGAAATATGGAACTACTTAGTCTATTACAATACTTTGAATAAAAGAAGTGTAATTTAGCAATGTCCTTTAATGAAGTGAGGACATACCCCAACTTCACTTGAAAAAGTCCTAGTTTCCAAACATTGCTTCAAGATGACTCTCATTAGTTCATTTAAGAGACATTAAACATTGAAGTACATTCAAATAATGGCCTTGGAGAACAAATAGGGACTCACGCACTAATATCTTCAAAGACTAATTGTGTAATGTCTAAATAGCGTCCCATACAACTACCAAAAATTCATAGAATTTCTCCAACACCAATAGGTATCCAATATGATGAGAACAGGCAATAACGAACATAGACCATACTAGTTATGAATCTAATCAAGAGTCATAAACCTACTCTGATTGAGGGTGTTCTACTTGTCACCGGTAGAAGTAGGACACATCGTATGTAGGCATATGGTTAAGGATTATTGAGGGTTTCTTCGTTCTCTAAGGTCATATTTGTTAGAGAAACTTTCGAATCATACTCACTCGGTTCTAGCCTTTGTTCTCATAAAGTATTTCAAAGAAGGATCATATGAATAGATTTCATATAATGTTCACCACCCAATCACATCACACCTTACAAAAGAAGGTCCACTAAGGATACCGACAATGTTCAATAGTACAGCTTAATGACTTTCCTAAGGATGAATTCATGCCATTCCAGCCAAACAACCTTAAGTCCACCATTCACACAAGAAAGATACCATTACGACCTTCAACTTCAACGATATTATAACCTTCCATCTATGATGAAGGTTCCACATAAATGACCTTCTTAACTATGTTCAAGGTCACATATCAATTATTCATACTAGACTAAGGAGCTTTAGCATACTAAGACAAGAAGTCATATTCACACTCCACATGTATCAAGTAAGGGACACACGTTTACCAAAACCAGACACACTCATATTCCACTATACAGCATATATCATATCATTCAAGAAGCACATAGGGACAGCCAATGTCAACTATAGGTCACCCTATTCACTACTAATATCATCAATCTATGCTATAAATAATCTCATATAAAGCATAAAGAAGCATCATACTTCAGCATCTAGTAATACAAATGACAACTTCACTATAGCCTACTAGAGACACATATAATTAACTAGGAGAACTCATAATTTGACTCCACATATGCACATAACTCTTCAAGACTTTTTAATTACTCACATATTAAAATTATTACATGATAAAACTACATTTCATAAAGTAATGCCGACGAGGCCACATAATTCACAAGTATAGCACATAATCACTGCCACCATAAGTGGACCGTACCGAACATCATTATCATCTAAGATCTATACTACACACTGTAGAGAGAGTTAGATCAAAATACCATAAATCCAACATCACAACTCCAGTACTTAGAAAATTATACAAACTCAATACACAAAGGCTCTTAAGAATGTCCATAATAACCAATTCAATCCATTAATTAGAATAGACGATAAACTAAAGATGATATATTAGGAATTTATAAATTTAGGACAACCTAGAAACAATTTTGGCATGTTGTTTCATAATTCAACGGCACTAATAAAACTACACAACAATTTTATAGCATTGAGACATAATCAAAACTCATATAAAGTAGTCAAAACAAGGGTTTAATGAATCGCATGGGTTAATAGATTTCATAGGTTAAAATCATAACATTAACATTGAATAAATAAATATACAATGATTCAGAATGTTTTATGCAAGAACCCATGGCTAGATTACAATTTAGAAGTTCATCTTTTTAGAATACTTTAGAAAATTACTTTGAAGATTAACACCATGAAGAAAATAAATTCAAGGATGAAGGTCATACCTTAATTGATTCCAAGACGCAAAAACACATACAAATATATGGATAAATCACCCACCAAGCTCCAATATCCCTTCAAGCTTCAATAGTGGTCTAGAGAGTTCTTTATGGGTCTTGGGTTTTGATTTTTGAATAATGAATTTCTCTAAGTGTTTTAGACATACAAAACTATTTATAGTACCCAAAATAGACCTATGAAACCGTCCAACTTGTTTAAGGAAGGCAAGGTGAAAAGCCATCATACCCTTCCCTTGGCTGAGACACCTGTAGAATTGTAGGTGTCAATCGACGACAGCCCACCTATGTCCAGTAGCACAACAAACGGACCATCCTGTTGGTCCATGGTTTGGGTCAGAGGCTGGAGAAATGGGAGAACATGATCCCAAGCCTTAGTGTCGACCTACGCCCACCACCTACGCGGTGTCTATTAATATCCATATGTGAGGCTGGTTTGACAGCTTTTGGCTCACATAGTGGGTCCTCCTGCCGGACTCATTTGTTAGTCCTTGGGGAGATTTTCCAAGACGTTTCAAACCCCAACATAGTCATATACAAAGTATGGACCCCTCACATATATTTCATCTAAAATGAACACGTAAAATGTTATGAAACACTATAAGACACAGAAGGATGTTTCAAGGCAAAATTTTAAAATTTTATGGACGTTCTTGGACGTTTAACCTCCATATTTAATGAAATTTTACAACTGCCTCCTAAAATGAATTTAACCAATTTGAGGACTTAAAAACATCATGACGCAAGTGTAAGGCTCTAGCTTCACCTATGTCATTTTAGATTTGTTACATATTATCTCACAATTCACATAATCAAGACATTTCAATTACATTATCAAACCTACACCTACTTAATACAATCACAATGTATAATTCAATTTAACTTCATCACCAAGTACAAGACATATAAATTAATGTAAAGTTTTAAGATCACAAGATGTACCAAATCTCTTTCAAAAGCCATCATCCATTCTTACCATCAACGAACCAATTTCATCCAATTATAAGTGTACTAACATCAATCAATATTAATTGACACAATAACTAAGGTTAGCTAATCGGGGTCAATCATCACCTCTTCCACAACTAGATTTAGCATCAAGAACTGCAATAATTAAACAATAATACATCACAATATAACAATAATAAAGAATAGAAATAAATAACAACACAATTGTAAACATCAATCTCGAATTAGAAAGAAACCCATATGAAACCCATCTTTTTGAAACCAATTTTTGAAGAACCATTTGGGGGGGAAGGAATCCCAAAGGTGAAGATTTCCCATACCTTGATATTACATGATCATTAATAGAGAAAATTTAACCTTTTACTTCCCAATTTCCCATAGCCTTGTTCTTCTATGGAGTTCTTCTTTGGGTGAGAGAGAGAATGTAGAGATAAGGAAGAGTAATTTGTGTTTATGAATTGGGGGTGTTTAGTAGGGTTTAGGCTTAGGGCAGGTTATATAATCACTTAAATAACTTAATCAAAAACACGTTAAATCCTAATTAAAAACCTAACTAAATAACTAACTAACTTTATTAACTTATGTCTTGGCAGAAAAGTTACAGGCCAAAACTACGAGACGTTGTACTACGGGCCGTAGGTCAGTTGATGGACATGACCCCCACCGTCCTTCACGTCCGTAGTCTTGTATAAAGAATGTTCATTTTGGAAACCAATAAAAAATATCTATGTCTTTAAAGACGGATACATCAATGCCCTGCCATCCAGGCTATGACCCGTCGATGGCAAGCGTAGGTAGCCACTCTCTTTTTGAAAGCTTTTTGGCCAAAATGGAAGGGTCCTCTTCAAGGGCCCTTAAAGTTGACCTTAGGGTGTCGTACCTTGATGTTTTGACCTAAACATATTCTAATACGTGTTTAACACCTTCCCATCAAATTTCATCAAAGTTTGACTCATAAAATCTAGTTAAATAAGCTTAGTCACAGTAGCACTTCTTTTACTAGTCTCCAGACGTCATGGACGTTCCTTGACTCTAAAACTTCTTAAATCACTTATAGACATTATTTTTGACCTTAAAAAATTGTTGAAAACCTTAGACACTCATGTGAGGCTCTAGATTAGGTTTTGAACTTTCAGCCTCTTACATTTAATTAGGGTTAATGGGTGGTTAATTAAGTTAGTTAAGTGACTCTATAAACTACCCTAAGCCTAAACCGAACTTAAAACCAAAAAATTCTAAAACTTAAATTACTCTTCCTTCTCTCTAATCTCTCTCTCACTCCCAAAAAAGAAATCCATAGAAGACCAAGGCTAAGGGCTATAGGGTAGCAAGAGGTCGATTTTTCTCCATCAATCTTCAATTAATATCATGGTATGGAAAATCTTCACCATTGGGATTCCTTTCCTCAAAGGATTCTTTCAGAATTGGTTTCACAAATATGAGTTTCATATGTGTTTCTTTCTACTCAGAGATTTAAATTATCAATTTTGTTGCTATTTATTTCTATTAGTTATTATTATTATATTATGATTTATCATTGATCAATAATGGTAGTTCTATATGATAAACCTAGTATTGTGGAAGAGCTGATGAATTGACCCCTATTCCCTAACCTTAGGTGATGAACAAGTGTTGATGCAATTTAGTTATTTATTGTTTTAATTACGATTGTATGATATAATTACACCTATTATTTTATAAATTTGGCTGGTTTATGGTAAAATCATGGATGCTGGCTTTTGAAGGAGATTTGGTAAGTCTTTGTAATCTCAAAACATTACTTCAATTATGATGACTTGTACTTGGTGATAAAGTTCAATTGAAGTATGTTTTGTGATTGGATTAAGTAGGTATTGGTATAATGATTTAATTGAAATGTCTTAATTACGTTGATTGTGATATTGTCATTATGATATAATGTTGGTTATGAAGTGCCTATGTTGCTTACTATGATAAAATAATGTTAATGTGTTAATCTCACATATGAGAGTGGTACTGAAAGAATGTTCTCATGAAATTACTATTCATCTATTGACTATTAATATACAAAGAGTTAGTCTCCTATGACCTAAAAAAAGTTATGATTGTTAAAGAAATACATTTAAAAAAGGACTCTAGCATAACACCGAGTGAACTAGTAGTGAGGGGTGTTCCTTCCCAATTAAGGAAGGTAGCTTCACTATTGTACTAATGAGATAGAGATTACAACGCCGATAAAATAAACAAGGTCTCAATCATGTCTCCTAGTTCTAGAACTATGTTGGCCCCACAGGAATACTAGCTAATAGATCCACCTGGATTCTACGTTCATGTTTTTGTACAAACTTGGCAAGTACTCCACCTTCTTTCAGTGAAGGATTTCATGATACCAGATTCCACATTAGCTCATGTGGTCTATGCCGGTTAAGGAAAGTGTTCCCAAAAGTAAAATGAAATAATAAGGTGAAGTCTAACTAGGGTGACTTAGGTGGTTTGACTTAGTCTAGGTAGGGGTATGGGACTCTACCTACAAATTGCACTAGTTGGCCTTGAGGGAAGTCCTAGGACGATGTTCTTATGTTTGTATGATCTTATAGAATGAATGATACACATATGTTGACTTTATATGTTTATTTCACTATATGATGTTGGTTTCACTTATGAACATGTTATTGGTCTATATTGCTAATATGATCATGAATACCCATGATGCTATGTTATGTGAAGTTAGACATTATGATCCTTTGGTTGGTTTACTCGGTTGAGTGGGGTTATGAGGCTTCACTTGGCAACTGCACTAGTTACTTGTTAAAGGGTCATAAGTATGGGCTTTACTTATCTTGTAATATTAGGAACTCTTGAACATACTTTGTTGTTAAACATGATGTCAGAGTTAATATGGCTACGGTACTAATATGCTATACACAGTTGACTTGACTGAACTTGATGAGGTTGGTCTTGTGTTAAGTATGCTATTGTCATAAGGAATATATGATTATTGTCTTAAATGTGTTCTTTATTGTGCATAAGGGTTTTCAAATAACTTGACATAGTTTTAAATAAATTTCTCCTTTAGCATGATTTCTAGGTTGTGTGTACGTATGTTTTCATACTTAGTACAAGTGATATATTAACCCCTATTTCTCCCTTTTACCCAAACATTTTAGGTTACGGTCGTTGAAGGGTTCGTGGACAATTCACAAGAAGGGTTGGATTTTCTCATTCTACCTATGTGACATTCTATAGTCTAATGAAATTATTTTAACTCTTATTGTTCATGACATTGTTATAAGCCCTATATAGCAATTATAGATTTGTCTAAAGACTATGCCCGAAATTTTCTATTCCAACATAGATTGTTTTATATGAGACATATCTATAAGACTCTATATTCTGTATATTGTATATGTGGCATAATAGTAGAATTCGATGTAAGATATCTACGCGAGAAGTCTAAGTAAACTGCCTAGTTTATATTATGTGTAAGAAATTGGTCTATGTAAACTTCATGAAGTTGATGTATATGATAAGTTTTAATTTTCCACACTTTTTAAACCATGAAATGTAATGAAAAATGATAATATTTTTGTCTTAGTCCTCTATGAGGATGAGGGCGCCGGTTACGTCTAGGGGTGCTCCTCGGATGTGAAGTTTCTCACATTTCCTAACACACGAACCTTGAATGAATGAAAAAAAAGAAGCTAATGGATATGTATGTATGAGAGTATATTAAAATGTTTTCTCAATAAGACTCTAATTAATGAAATGGGGGATTATAGGTTAGACAGTCTTTGTGAGTAGAGATGAAGTGTCTAAACCATCGTTTCTATCCGTATAGTATGAAAAGGGGAATTTTTGGGTGAACACTCTTCATGAGTTTAGATGAATTTTGGGGTAAGCCTCAATATTGTCAATGAGCTTTCCAAGATATGTTTGATGTTGATGCCCTTCGTGAGTTGAGATGTGGTTTTCAAAAGTAACCTCTAGTGATATGTACACTTCATTAGTTGAGATGTGGTACTAAATAGCTACCATTTAACCTACAGTCTATGTACTTTTAAGACTATGTGGTGGAGTATGCTTAGCACCGAGTAGATTTGAAGAAGGGGTGGCTACACTTTGTGAGTAGAAATGTTTTGTCAAAAATTACCTCATTAGATTAGTACTCCTCGTTAGTAGAGAATGAAATACTTTGTATCAATATCGTTATCCCTTGACTATGAGCCCATGTAGGTAAAGCTATTGGAGAATCCATGTAAAAGGTAAAGACTATGACATTACCTTAGTCAAGTAGGGATCCCTTATCAAGTAGGGTTTTAATACTAGGATTCTGTGTCTAGCTCTCATGGTCTATGTTGTTTAAAGCTATTCCCCATAAATTAATGTTATGAATTGTCTTCTTATGGGTGTACTACTAGGGGTAGGTAGTGGAATGGGATGTTATCTATCCAATGCACAAGTAGGAATTTTGAAGGAGTCTTGGTGTGTCCTTTATGAACTATATGAATGGGTCATTATATGATCAAAAGAAGACTGATTACTATATGCATAAGGTTAATGAAGTAATGTGAATTTATGTCTAATGTTTATCAATCAAGATGACTATATGTCTATGGCAATTAAGTAATGTAACTTATATTTAATATTTATGAGGTATGTTGATTCTATGTATATGTTTATGAATCATTAAATCCCATGTCTAATGTTGATCAAAGGTATGTAATTGAAGTTATGGATGTTATGTGCCTAGTCTAGGGTGATTCATATGGAGCAATAAGTGGAAGTAGTATTATGGCATGCTACTTTTACATTACACTAAGTGTAATTTTAAAGTTATCTTGGAGGATTATTTCATGTGAAATTCCTAAGTATTTTTATCTTCCTCTAGTTTATTTAGTATTGAATGTTGACATGTTAAATTAATTAAAGTATGCTTGTCCTTTGGAGTCTTAAGGATCACTTCGGTGTGTAGTGAAGATATTATATGGGCGATCTCTTCATGTCTTACCTAGATGAATCTTAGGATAACATCGGATAAGAACAATTATGTGTTAAGTGAGTTTACTATATGTATGTCTTTAAAAGAGAAATATGGAGGTTTAACCTTATTTATTAAATAATGGTTTATATGATGTTTGGAAAGATTGGTTCATGAAGGTTTTATCAAAGTAGCATGACTTGAATATTTCAAATAAATTGTCCCTTTTGCATGATGTTGCATAATGTCATGCTTAGTACAATGTTTGTTAACCCCATACTTTTCAATACTCTATAAGTATAGGTTAGATGCTAATGGAAGTTTAGGAGACAAAGCTTGGAGAGTTCACTCTCTCATGACTTGGTATGTCCTCATATATTCGAGGACATAATATATGTTTTCTTAGTTTCTTCTTTTAAGACATGTGTAAGACTATTTATGTATTTCTTTCAATGTAAAGGGTCTTGTCCCTAAGATATTTAAGTTGTGTCTTTTATGTTTCTTGTGACGATAAGACTCGTTTCTTCAATTTTATAGAAGAGTTTATTATTTATATTTTGGTGAAAAGTTTTAATTTGTTACGACTTATAATATCTTATGTAATGAATGATAGCTAAGAGGCTTGTATACGACCTCCGTTAGGTCAAGTAATCCGCTTGACGAATCAAGAATGCTCTAACTTTGAGGGTGTACATGCATGTCATTACAAATGTTTCAAAGTTAGGGATATTGTAAGGTATCTCAAAATGAAATAAGGTGTCTTGTCACGAATGGACAACACCTCTAGTCGTGACCGGAAGCGTTGTAGTCACAAAGGACTCACACAAGGCCTTAGTATTCGTCATAACATATGATTGGTTAAAAATCAAAGAAAACTAAAAAGTTTCGCATATTATGTGATGTATACTAATACATCTAGCTTAGCAAAATGATAACATACATACAACAGTCTAAAAACTGTCGCACGTAAAAATCATTTAAAGAATACGAATCATGGACTTAGCTAATATAATGTAATTATGCCATATAGGCCTTATTAAAATAGAATCCAAATGATAAAAAGGAAATGAATAGTATCTCGTAAAACAACTAAAATCGTCATAAGCTAGAATAACGAAAAGATAGAATCCCTGAACATGAGGACCTTCCAACACTTGGAGAACGAGTTCTAAACTTCTTCAATTGACCTACTTATTCTTTAATGGTCGGACCCTACATTTGTAGTAATATAAAGTAAGGGGTTAGTATGCAACATGTACTAAGTATGGTATATCCACGTAAATATTTAAGGACATGTATTAAAAAGGACCCTTTCATTAGAAGCATGCTAAGTCATTTAATAAACATACAAGAGAGCATATACAAAATAAGGCTCATCACAACATAGATCATGAGAATAACAAAAGACATATCATCATTAAGACATATTAATATTTCATGTTCATTAGTTCATAACAACATACCATACAAAGAACTTACCAATAATACCATCCCAAGCCTACAGGTGCAATGATCATAGGAAGCCCCTAACCCCATATAATCAAGTAAACAAGATAGGAGACTATCTTTTCTTCATACATCTTATATCATAAGTAGTCATTAATACATATATAAATATAGACCGTTACATATTCATCAACATAGAAAATATTACAAAAGAGCAACAACACATATCATAAGCGTTATACATTTATTTGTCATTCATTTTACCTACATAAAGTAGACTCCTTAAGTCACCCTAGTCAATAACCATTTACTTGTCATTCATTTTACTTAAGGTAAAAATCGCCTCAACCTATACAAGACCATGTGAGATAAACATGAAATCTGGTGTTATGAAATCCACACTGAAAAAAGGTGGTCCACTTGCAAAGGTAGAACAAAAACATGAACATAACATTCTAGAGAGATGAAATAGCTAGTATTCCGATGGAGGTAACATAGTTCAAGAATTAGAAGAAATATTAGAGAACCTATAGTTCCAGAATTACATGGCAGTCTCTATCTCATGGGAGTAATGGTGAACATAACTTCAAACTTTGGAAGTGGCACCTCTAATATCTAGTTCACTCGTTGCTAAGCTAAAGTTTTTTTTTGAATCTCCTTTATGTTATCATTTATCATAAAACATATCATAGGCCATGAGATATTAACTCCTCGTATAGACATGATCATAAGTTCTTTGGGTTTAGGATGAGCATTTTCTTACATTACAACACTTCAATAGTGAGATTTACATATCATAGTCACATTGTCTAAGGCATATAAGATAACATCATCAACCTTGCATTACCCTATCCTAACCATGATGCCACATTTAACATATTCATATCCCAACATACAGATATACAAAAAGCATACATACTTAAATTGCATAGCAACACCAATTTTCATTGTTGGGGTTAAAGGAAGGGTTCATTCATGAGTTCATTCAAGCTATAGTTCCAATCCCAACATTTACATGACATAAAGTGATAGATATAACATAATCAAACCCATTATTAAGAGAATGCACATGATTCACACGAAAAGCCAACATTTCATATCAAATACCCAATATATACATACTTAATTAGACATAGAAAATAATTTTCTTTTATTATTAGTCATAAATCTCGAGTTAGAAAGAAAATCCGATTGTAGAATAAAAACCCTAGGAATTGAATTGATGGAAATCATATTTGTATGGACATCTTTGATAAAGAAATCCCAAGAGTGAGAAACACTTACCTCTTTGACAATTCTTCCACGAGCATTGAGTAAAAATATTGAAGTTTTCATCTTCCTCAAGATTTCTTGTTCTTCAATAGTGGTTGAAAGAGAAAGAGTTTTTGGGAGATATGAGAGACATTTGGTATATAGAGTGCATGTAAATGGTTTAAAACTTAAAATAAGAACAATATAAACTCTTCCCCTAAATTACCCAAAAGACTCCTCACTTAATTGGGTGTTTTTGTGAAGTTAAATTGACTTTAAAATGATGCGGACAAAACTGGGAAGTGGTTGTGCGTAGCAGGGGAAATTTCACATTTAATTTTAAAAATACAAGTTGAAGAAGTTGACCTTGTGGAGGACCTGTGTCACGAGGAACGTTTTGCATTTCCTTTTGCTAGCTGCGCGACGTGTACTGCCTTCCACATATAGGCTGCCACAAACTGCCTTCGGCAGCTTGCTCGCCAATTTTTAAGTCCTCTTCAAAGACCCTTCAGGCGGTCCTTGGAGTGTCATTACTGGACATTTGAATAATTTTACTATATTTTACCTATTTTAATGTATTTTTATAAGTTTTGGAATTCAATTGACACTCCCAAACCTTTATCAAACATAGGGACGTATACTAGTTTAAATTAGCTAGTTTTCGGATGTCAAGGTCTTTCTTTGTCGTTTTGGCTCTAATCATTTAGAATTGAATCTAATACATTAATATAGGTCTGGAAAAATATTTTAAAACATTATTTAGTATGCGAATCTCTAGTTTAGCTCATCGATCTTTCGAAGTGTTATATTATCCCCCATTAGGAACGTTCGTCCCAGAATGACACTAAAATGTTTTGGGAGGTTAGCATAGACTTAATAATAGAAGAAAACCCAACAAAAAAATATTATCATTATGATTCACAACTCATTGGATTACTTCACAACTTCTTTCACATACTACAACATTACACATAGAAACTCAATTCATGACGCACAACATATAAGAGCTCAACATATCATAACACATAACGAGAAACTACCTTCTAAATATCAACATGATCTAAAAAATACATCAAGGTGTTACCACAATATCTCTCTGCTCAAGACAACAACAAAGCAACAAAATCTCAAATTGACAACATGCATACATATTTCAGATAAGTGCAAAAAGCGAGTATGAAGGCATTTCCTTAAAAGTCAACTTGGTACAAATTTTACCAAAACATGCACCTATTTACAATAAAAGACAATTTACTATTATTTATTATTTTCTTTATTAAGAGGAATGTCTAAACTCATGGCGTTAAAAGATAAGGGTAGCGGGACTTCATATCCCCTTCAGCCTTCCATGTTGCACCCTCAACAAGATGTACTACACAATTTTAGGTCTACAACAACACCAATTCTAGACTACGTTTGTAAAGTGTTTCCTAAAGTAGTTTTGGGAACGCTTTTAAAGTGTAGCAAAAGTTTTTATCTTTTAGCTATGATAATATTGGCAACACTTCAAAAGTGTACTCTGTAATTGTATCAGATAAACTTTATAACTGTTTGTACAATATGATATAATTGGCAACAATTATTTGCATATATGGCCACAATTTTTAAGTGTACTATTCTTACAATTGAAAGACCAACACATTATAAGTGTGACTATAAAATTTTCACCAAAATATTATATTCCCTTCAATATTTTTAATAGCCAAAATAATAATTCATAAAACATTAATAAAACTTATTTGTCCCAAAATAAGAAAATCAAGCTTTTCTCTGTCTCTGTTGAGATGATGAAGACATACTTTTACCTAATGGATTGATCAAAGAGCTGACGCTACAGTCTGAAGAACTGATCGAAGAGTTATATATCTAAGTATCTATGTCATAGATGAATTGAAGCTAAGTATCTATGTCATGATTTTCCTTAGATTTCTCGTTGATGAACTCGATTTCTCACGTATTTCTCGTTTAAGTGCTTGGAGTTTCTCAATGAAGAACAGAATTTGTCATAGTTCTCACTGAAGAATAGAATTTTGTTGGTACAGGTTTAATCAAGTCAGAAAATCTATCTTTTGAAGTATAAATTTTAGATTTAGGGTTTTAATGCTCTTGTGTTTTTATATGATTTTTGGGAGTCTAGCTCATTTGTTAGCTTCATCAGTTGATTTTTTTGTGACTAGGTCGTATTTTAGATTTATCAATTGATTATTAGCCCTTTTGTTTTATATGTGAAATTTAACTGATGTTGTTCCGACTAACTTTCTTTATATCTAATTAAACTTGCCTGCACTAGATTTGATTTCAACTTTAGCCTTAAAATCTTATGCAACATTCCTACTTTATACTGTGTTACCAGTTTGTGTTCCTAATTTTAGAACTTGGAAATTAAACTAAATAGTTGTAGGGTCTTTTTAGTCCAATCATAGAAATTTAACTCTAAAAATTAATATTTTTGAAAGCAAAACAGAATAGACCAAGCCATTCTCTTGTTTTAGAACGTTGTGTCTACAGGTTATTGAGAAAATTTATCTTTGGCTTGGACAAATATAATGATGAGAAGAAAGGTCTGCATAATGTTAAGGTATTTGATGTATAATTATATTTGTGCATGTACCATTCTATGAGTATGGAACTAATAGATAAGTTAATCCATTAATATATGATTGTTTATTGTTAGCTACCTAATAAGACATTCTCAGATACTTAAGTTAAGTTTGTGGCTCTGTCTCTGCGTGTTGATTTCTTTCATGGATTTAATGGTAATACCCTAAAACGAACAAAGGTGAACTATAGCTTTGTGAATTTTTTGTTAGTCAGTTTTGTGTGGAAATGAGTTATATTGATGTTCTTGGGCAGTCTGTGATGTTTGGTGACGTTTGGAGGTCAAACGTCCATGAACATCCATGACGTTTGGAAGGTGTGTCTTAGAAAGTGCTCATGTGTCTTGATGTGTTTTATTGCGTTCTCCTTTATGTTTTAATAAAAATTGATGAGGGATATTTCTATGACCTATAAGACTATGTATATGGGTTTAACGTCTGCGTACGACCATTCCTAGGACCCAAAACGTTTTTATATGAAGACTCGTGCTTAGATTCAAAGATAGAAGAAGATAGAGTTCGAGAACCCCTTTTTGAAATCTTTTTGCAATGACTCCTTCAATGGAAGAGAGTTCAAGGATGACTAACATACCTTAATATGATGAAAACACGAATTTTGGGGAAGAGAACTTGAAGGATTTTGGACTTCTTCCTTGGAGCTTGAACTATATGAAATTGGAGGTTTTTGGAGAAAATATTTTGGAGACATTTGATTTGATATTTAGGTTTTGGATTGGTGAGTTAAACGAAGTTTAAAATGACCTAATTCATCCAAAAATGATCCCAAAAGATCAGAAAAGAACCCTACACCATTTGGACCCTATTCAAAATTCTAATTCAACTTAAAAACGATGCTGCAAAATCTAATACTTTGCTGCACGTCCCTGAGGGCGCTGCTGATTCTTGATTTTCACCATTTTGAGGTAGTGAGTCTCATGCCGCTTTCGTTACGCTCAGGACTCCTCAATGCCAGGCGCACGACGGGAGCCAAGATTCATTTCTTGGCCTTGAACGCTGCCTTAGTCAACTCTTTTTCCCAACTATTAGGTCCTCCTTGGGGGCCCTTAGGGTGGTCCCCTTCGAGTCCTACTCAAACGTTTTGACCAAGATTCTGGAATCCAAATTTCATCTCATTAAGGAACATTGTCGTACGACACCTCTTTTCCACAAAGTTAGACACTTCCATCACAAATTTGTTCATCCTAGCCCTAGATTTGTTTACCATTGAAACCACCCAAATTCTGGAATCCGAATTTCATCGGGCGTCATTGACCGCTCAGAGGTCGCAAACAAGACTCTTCTTGCATTCATCACATTCATATACTTAAATTTGCGGAAAATCTAAAACTTTTGAAATGTATAAAGTATAGATAGACTTCATATAGTTGTTACATACATTCATTATATACTAAGATCAAAGTAAAGAAACAAACATCTAATAAATATGGAATCAATTCAAATCAAAGAATAACATATCATGGTAGATTGCCAAAACAGACTTATTAAAAAGATTTGAATTATGGTATGAAAGATATGCTAGGGACATCATCCAATAGCTATGTATAAAATTAACGCTAGACAAAAAATTGTAGCATCCTCCAAATAAAGAGGACATACCAAATGGTCTGGAGAACGCTGATGTCCAAACCGCTGCAATGAATCTTCAATCTGCACTCATTCTTGCACCAATAAAAATTGTAAATTTTTTAGGTTTAGTAAAAACTTGTACTAAGTGTATGCACACATACACATAAGGCTATGCATGATCAAGGAAAGCTCTTCCTAAAAAACATGTCATTTCATGAAAGTGACTCCACTAGAATTTCCTAATTCATTATTTGTGAATTGTGGTATGAATATGACGCATTTTAATACATTCAAAGAACACAACTCATTTTCTACGTAGTTAAAAAGTGATTAGAATAATCAAAATAATTTTAGAACAACTCGAGCGAAAATTTGAAACTTTGCGATGCCAAACCCAAGAGGCCCTTTTTTTACACTTAGAATAGTCTTTTCCTTCTTCTGGTTGTGTAGTTCAATGATTCCTTGGAACCTATGTTTTACTTAGAAGTTCAATGATTCATTGTATTCCCATACCCACAATGAATCAAGTGAGTAACCGAGGACAAATAAATGATTTCACTACCTTACAATGAGCCATTCGTTACTCTATGTATCCATTGACATTTCATATGCCAATCTCTATTGGCTATGACATCTGTTTCATTACTTTAATGCTAGGGAAGTTATGAAGTTTGGAGTTCTCATTATATTTCCACTTCCCTTTATTGGCATCATATAAGAAGTCATTATAAGACAATCCTATTTGACCTTGCCAATTATTTGGTGAAACTTCATCAGTATTGATATTGGGAATTGACATTATTAAACTCTTCTTCATAGCTCAGTTTGAACATACGTTCCATCATCATTTTTTTTTGCTTTCATAGAAACATCTTCAGAAGTAATATCATGCAAGATAGCATGAAATCCAGTGTCTTCCCCACACCGAAAAGAGGTGATTCACCGATTAAATTGAATCTAGATCATGTGAGCTACTCATGAAATCCAGCGCCTTCCCCACATTGAAAAGGGTTAATTTCCTGCTAAAGAGAATCCATCTCTGATGTTCACTCCACACCGAAAAGGAGTGGCTCACGGCTATAGTGAACAAATAACATGTATTAAGCATTAACCGACATAGATCATTTGAGTTATACATGAAATACAGTGTCTACTAAACACTAAAAATAGGTGATCTCACTGGTCAAGGTGAAATCAAAACATACCTAGATCTCTAGGTGGATAACGCAGGCTAGTTCCTATGTTGGATAGACATAGTTCGAAGACAAGGCACTTAAGGAGACTACTTATCCACCTCGGTGGTAGCCTCGTCTCATGAGACTTACACGTGCAAGAACATGCTCATAACTAGTCTATCGGTGCTTTGCTCACTTTCATTATCTTCTTTATCTTTTCGACTTGACTCAAACATTATGGAAGCTTGCTTCTAGATTGAGATTTACTTACTCTATTGATGGATTTTCATCCTTTCTATACATTGATTAAATATGAATTTTCCTTACATATCATTCTTTATTGTAAATGAGACATGTGTGACACATTCTGACACCTTCATTCTGAGTATTTTAACATACTAAATTAGGTGTAAGTGAGGCTTGTCTCACTTCCTTTAACACCAAATTCTTCTAATTTCATTATCTTTGACCTCATTATTTATGTTATTACACACGTAAATTACTTACTTTAGTGTAGTAACTCATATCATCGATTATGGACGATGAGCACTTAATTCTATGAGTTTCATAAGTACATATATCATTTTTGTAAAACATGATGGGAGTTGTCCCAATGAATGTAATGCTCTTGGTTATTGTTTCATTGAATTAGTTTAGAAGTTCTTATGTTGTTATTTCAATACTCTAACTACACAATATTGGCATATGATTAGTCTTGGCCTAAAAACATGGATATTAAACTACATAACCATTTTTTGTTGGTATAAGACAATTTTACGCGTGTTCATATTTAAATTTAATATGCATGAACCATTAGACATTAAATTATTCATTTAACATAAATTTATAGCCATGTGCATGCATTCTTTTAGGACAATGTACTGTTAGCCAATTTATTGGCATAAGATAAGCAATACACTCAAGATGTGAATTCATGGAGGTCCTTTTAACCAATCTTAGTTAATAACTTTAGGGATAACATTTTTAAAAATCTTGGACAGCATCATATTAATATTTTATGAATATAACAGCTTCATAACATCACAATAACAGCAAGTAAAAATTCGTACAAACACATCGACACTTAAACATTTACGGACGTAACTAGCATATCTTTGATTCTTAATTCATGTTGTAAACATTTAGCTTTATACAATTACAATTTCATAGGTTCGTTCAACATTCATAATTCAAGAACCCTACACATTAAGATAATCAAGCACTACATACCAAAAACATGATCTCTAACCTATTTAACATTGAAATTATACAAGGATACTAGGGAAATGAAGTTCAACGAGAGCAATGGGAACAGCCCTAGTTTTCAAGATCTCATGAATCGTCCAAAGGAAAGTACTCTTCGAGAAATAATTCTACGAGATAAACCCATACATTAAGTAGAACTCAATCTACGAATACCACCTTGAACGAAACCTTGCAGAACCCTTGAAATTGCCTAAGAACGTCTAATGAAACTTTTATGTTTTTGCTTTGTTGTTTAATTTTTTGCGTGTTGCGAAACTCTCAGGTATTGAATGTGATTCTAAGTTTTAAGAAATGATCTATACTCATTAAACTAAGGTTAAATAATTTAATTTAATATACTAATTAATTTTTACCAAACACCCCTCTTAAGTTGACTAAACATAGGAGATTGTTTACTTGACCCAAATCTGGAATTTGGTGTTGACTATGGTTTCGATCAATATTTTTACTTTATATTAATTAAACAAATTCTTAATTTAATTAATTTAGGGGTATAGGGTAACAAATAAAGTACCCCTAAGCAATCGAAACCATAATCAACATTTTAGGACCATCCTAGGTTAGGTACTAGGATGTCCCTTTCATGTCTTAACAAAAAATTAGAAATTTCCTCTGTAGTTTCTATTTTAGTCCTTTTAAATTATTTAAGTAATCTTCTAAATTAATTAATTACGTAACCTAGGGGATTTACTAAATTACCCCAAAGTTAGTAGGACCATAACTGACTCTTCGGACCCATAGGTTAGGTACAAGGTTATCTCTTTAACTAGTACTAGGTTAGTGTCAACCCGGTTTAGTCCTAGGTTGTCAGGTTCACTAGTGGGTCCATTTAGGTTAGTTAGATAGTTAGGACTGTAATTTATAGCCTAGAGTTTGTTAGGTTGTTAGACGCCACATGGAGGGATCCGTCAACACATGCTGCCGCTTAACTTCTCTAACCGAATAAGGTTAGGGTGGTCCCTTTCTATGGTCGATTTGTACATGCTTTGCCCATGTTCTTGAATATGGGTTGGTTGTACTTTCCTAACTAATTATTCTTGATGTACTATTTTTAATATTTACTTAATTTCCCAGGGATTGTAACTATGTCCTTGGGCATTTTTTAATTTATATGATCATTTTAAATGGTCATGTGGAATGGTGATAGCACTACACCATTTTATGCCTACGGCCACACTAAATATGAGCAACACTTAAAAAGCGTTGCCTAAAATATTTTTGGGAACACTTTTAAAATGTACCCTAAATTTTAAACTTTTGGCAACGACAATATTGGCAACACTTGTAATGCGTACTCTTTAATGGTATTGGTTACACTTGATAAGCGTTGTCATAATATGAAATAAATGGCAACATCTATTTACATATATGACCACACTTTTAAAGTGTCCTTTTTTTTATAATTGTAAAAACCACACATTACAAGTGTGGCCTAAATTTTTCAATAAAATTTTATATTCCCTCCAACATTTTCAACTCTCCCTCCCATATTTTATTGTCCAAAAACATTATTTATAAAACATTTCCAAAAACTTCTCTCTCTGTCTTCTTTCCTGGAACAGGGTCTTCTAAAAATTTCTAAAAACATTTCATTTCTAAAGAGTAGCTGAAGAACGTAGCTGAAGTGAAGATCGAAGAGAACAAGCTGAAGAATGTAGCTCAACTGAAGAACTTAGGTTAACTGAAGTACTGATCAACATCTTAGCTGAATATTGTCTTCTCTAGAACATGATTTTCTCAAAGGGATGAAATGCTGAAGCTTTAGAACTAAGGATAGAAGAATTGAGGATCGAAGAACTAAAGAGTGGAATCTGAAAATCTTAAGAGCTTAGCGGAAGATTTCTCGGATACCGATTTTGTCAAGTGTACGTACAAATTATGTACAGTTGAGTTTCCTTCTTATTTTCTACTAATAATCTAGCACTAAAACAATCTTCTTGTCAATTGATTGAATTTTTGTTTTGTATTTAGAAGGAATTGATTAATTCGGGGGTTCTTATATTTGAAATTCCAAAGTAGGGGAAGAATGTTTTGAAAATCTGAACGTCAAAGTTAGCCCTAGGAATCTCGAGTAGACGAGAAAGGGCGAATTAATACTCGAAGCATTTGAGTCTGTAAGTATATATCTTTGTGTTTGTATTGCGTTGTACTTCTATTGCGTTTCTTATGCACCAATTTTTGCATTATTTTGTTTGTGTCTTCTGTACCTGCAACTTGTGCAAGTAGTTAGTAAAAGTATATCCTCAAGGTTCACTATTTACTGTTGTTCTTTAAGGTGTGTGTTCCAGTAGCTGAGATTTGTTGCATCTCAAATTGAATATAGATTTTGAAAGGAACTTAATAACGTTGTGTGGTATAAAAAATCAGTCTGTTCAAGAAGATTTGGATTTGTTTCCTTCCGTAATGAGCAGGTACTAAGATGTCTTTGATCAACCCTCTGATATAAAACTTCTTCTCATGTGTATTCCATCCAATATTGGAAAAGAAAAAATAAGTAGTGCCTATGTTGTGCTTTTCTATTAACCATGTCAACCTTTTTATCATTTCTTTTGGAAGGCTTGTGCAGGAGGTGCAAAATGCAATAAAAGACTTGAATGGTAGGAACAAGTGGTCTACTTTTTCAATACACCTATTTAACATGGTTTATACTAGTTTTTCAATACACTGATTCAACATGGTTTATACACTTATATAAAATTGTTTATTGAGATTTTGATTCTTAATAGATCACTTTTCCAACCTGTCTTCTATTGGGGAAAATCTTCATTGATTACTTCTTGTGTTCTTGTACTATTTGGAATTTTATAGCATAGGACAAACTAAGATTATTTTCTTTTTTTTCGTGCGGGTATCTTCATTGATAGACATTCTTTCACTCACTATGCTAGTCCTTCACTCGCAAAGCTAAGCAGATCATTGCATCTCCTCCAGTCTTCATCTCAATCTAGTATCATTAGGTTCTCTTGTGTGCTATAGTTCAATCTTTTCTTTTTACTATTTTTGCGAACCATACAAGTAATGAATGTTGTGTACCCGCCAATTTATATAATTCTCTATGTTTTGGAAATACAAGCTATGATATTTCATTTTCTCCTAGAGATCATTTTCAAATGGATTAGAACTTGGTTTCATGCCATGTTGTTGCATCATTTCATGGTTGTTTTACTTCCTAGATTAGTCGGCTTGATCAAAGATAGGCTTGGTTTTCTATCTCATCTAAATTGAGATCTTTAAGTCCGTGTTTAATCAACTTAAAGATGACATTCTCTATCTTTTTTTTTGTGGTTTTCAATGTATCTGTCGCTAATGTCAATATTGAGATAATTTCAGTTTAAAGTTCATGTTTAGTTTTGTGAGATTTTTATCCTTGTTCGGATAGTGGTTGATCATGCTATTTTTGAATTTTCATCTTTATTTATTTGCGCTCGTAATTTTGGGAATAACTAATTTTGATACCTTGTGTCAAGTGGGAAGTCAGTTTCTTTCTGTTGGTATTTCCAAATAATGATAACCCATTTAGGTGATTAAATTTCCTCTACTTTTCATTTATTTTGTACATGTTTCCTCAGTTGTAGTCCTTGTTTTATTTTTTGAATTGTCTGTATTGTTTGCTTCTTTTGCATATCAATTCGTCAATAAAATTAAAGTCAGTTGGAATCGTCAGTATTGTTTGCTTCTTTTGCATATCAATTCTGTTACTAAACATCGACTTATTTTCACATCATTTGCAGAATCAACTTATTAATGTATTTTTTCTCTATTTTTGTTTTTGGCTTGTTGCTGCATCTTTTATTGTATATTTGGTTGGTGATAGTTGAGGTATTTTATTTGTTACTTAAGTCTTTTCTCTCTCTTTCTCTCTTATGGAACGTCTCGACTGTATTTTCCTCGGTTTTTTCTAGTTGTTCTTTATTCAAATCATCCCTTATTTTGTTTGTTGATGTATTTCCTTTATTGATGTATCCAATTGTGAAGGTGGTTTTCTGTTTCTTGTTGGTTATTAGTTTTATCATGAAAAAAAGATCATTATAGTTGCTGGAGCTTTTGTTGGAATACATGTGCTGGTTTTTGTATACTCTATGTTGATTTAAATCAAACATGACTCAGAGCCTGCATAGGTTTGTTGGGTTCAATTCAATTTTTGTTGTTCGGTTTCATCTCAGTAATTTGGTATGGACTGGTATGCAGGGATTCAAAATTAAGTTAGTATTATATATTTACTTTGTTTAATTACTTATGATATCCAAGTTCATAGTCCTTGATAACAGTGACTTGCTGGATTACACAAGATGCCATTGAATTTGCTTGTGAAAAATACATTTATGCTGTGTTGATATTGGGCTTCATTTTGTTTTTTCCTTACTTGGTCTCTCTACTTCACTTTTATGATTATTAGTGAAAAGGTGGAAGGGTCAGTACTTGCCCCACTACTATTGAAAATTTCAAAAAATTATCCTACGTTGTATTATTAGTTTGATCTAAGTGTTTAAGTTTGTAACAATTTAAAGTTCAATAGATCCATTTCCAGCATGCTTCAATATTTTTATATTTCCGTCTTGTTTTGGTTTTGGATAGCATTCCATTATTTATTTGTTTCTTGGAACCTAGAAGCTGATGGGATTCTTTGGTTTATAATGCTAATCATTCGTAATACTCATCGATAGTACATTAAGTAGCCAATTTGTTTATACTACTAGGATTTATTATTTTGATGAACATGATTAGATAAGTAGCTTGTCTTTAGAAGAAATTTTTGTTTTGTTTTTAGAAGAAATTGATTTCTTTTGGGGCTCTTACAGCTGAAATTTAAAATTGATTAATTGTTAAATTTCTTAATTTTGTGTTCTTTCTTAATGGAACAGATTTGTTTACCAGAGGAATTGATATTCAAGCAGTTAATGTTGGTATCCATTCTGATTTCCCTAAGAACTCAGAAACGTATTTGCACAGGGTATGTATAACAGATCTTTGATCTTGCTTATTGACTTATATATTGCTTTTGCTATTTCATCTTTGGTAATTTATTTTGCAGGTTGGACAATCAGGGAGATTTGTGAAGCTTGGTTTAGCTGTTAGCCAGATTACTTTTGAGGATCACTTCACTTTGTATGTATTAATTATGTTCATTTACTTTTTACTAAATCATTAAGCTCTATGTGTTTATTTTTGCAACTACTAATAGTATATATCTGACTGTGAGATATAGAATTGAACAAGAACTAGGAATAGAAATCAAGAAAATCTCTTCACAGATAGATTAAGCTATATATAAAGTCTTCTATGTTATCTCCCCTTATTTTTCTGAATGATTTTTTGATGAAGTAAATTGAGTTATTTTGTAGTCCTGGTAGGTTCTGATTAGACTTAAAAGCTAGTTCAACTTGCTTGCTTTAGATCGCTTTAATGGTTTTCTTCCATTTTTAGATTTTTAAAGGCTACATAACAATTGAAGTAAAATTAATGAACTCTTTAAAATTAGGTTTCCAGTAGACCTTATCACAGGATTCTGTTAAGCTTTGAACACTTCAAGATTCTTGAAAAATTTCCTTATTCTTGATTCGTTCATAAAATTTTGTCTATCCTATTAATACACCGTCTTTCTTAATTCTTACTATCCTATTAATTTTACTTATTTTCCCTTAGAACCAAAATCAACATTCAAAAACATTTGTGGAGGATTCAAAGTTTTATTTGGCATAACACAAGTGTCATGACTACGTAAGAAAATTTTATCATCTCATAACACCTGATTTTTGTAACTTAATCATGAAATTAATGATTCTTATTGATATATCAAATATTTATATCTTTTTATAGGAATTCAAATATCCCATCCAAGGATTGGATTAATTTAGCAAGGTATATCGAACCCTATATTGATGTTGTGGAATCATTCCTATATTTTGCTTACTCTTATGGAAATCCTCACAGAGAGGATATTCAGTGTCCATGTGCAAAATGTTGTAATATTTGTTGGACTCGAAGGAATGTAGTGTATGATCATCTATGCTATGGATTTGTTAAAGGTTATACTGGATGGATCAATCATGGAGAAGGGATATCAAGTTGAATGTTGAAGATGATATGGATTGCTCGCGTGATGATATTGATGGATTGTTGAATGATCAATTTAGAGATGTTGCACAGCCAAAAGGATCTTATAATGGTCCAAATGAAGATGCCAAGAAATAGTATAATATAGTTGAAGAGGCAAGCCAAGAATTATATCCTGGTTGTACAGGATTCTCTAAATTATCATTCACACTTCGTTTATATTTATGGAAGTGTCTATACTGATGGAGCAATGAATCATTCACTTCTATTTTAGAGTTATTAAAAGAGGCGATGCCCGAGTTGAACATTCCTCCCTCTTACAATAAAACCAAGTCTATGGTCAAGAATCTAGGCCTTGATTATGAGAAAATTGATGCATGTCCAAATGATTGCATGTTGTTTAGGAATGATCATAAGGATGATGAATTTTGTCATACTTGCGGATTTTCAAGATATATTGAAAATCCTGAAGTTGATGGTGAGGATGAGTCTTCTAAAAAATCACATTGAGTTTCAGCAAAGATTTTGAGACACTTTCCATTAATTCCTACACTCAAAAGGTTATTTATGTGCTCAAAGACGGCAGATTCTTTGAGGTGGCATGATGAGGAGCGTTCAAAAGATGGAAAGTTAAGGCATCCCACTGATGGTCAAGCATGGATTGATTTTGATAGGTTGCATCAAGATTTCTCACTAGATTCTCGCAATGTGAGACTCGGATTAGCAAGTGATGGGTTAAATCCATTTCGAACCATGAGTATATCTCATAGCACATGGCCAGTTATGTTGATGACGTATAATCTGCCGCCTTGGATGTGCATGAAATCTGAAAATTCTATACTTTCATTACTTATACCTGGGCCACGATCACATGGAAATGACATTGATGTTTACTTACAACCATTGATAGATGAGTTAAAACTGTTGTGGAATTCTGGGGTTAAAACATATGATGCTTCAAGAAATCAAACTTTTCAAATGCAAGCAGCACTTATGTGGACAATCAGTGACTTTCCTGCATATGTTATGTTATCTGGATGGAGTACAAAAGGAAAGTTTGCTTTCCCTTGTTGTAACTATAACACTAATTCTCACTATCTTAAGCATAGTCGGAAAATGTGTTATATGGATCATCGTGTTTTTCTACCCATGGATCATCCATGGAGAGCTAACAAAAGCTCGATCAATGGAAAAACTGAATTCTGGCCTCCTCCACCTTTATTAAAGGGAACTGATGCGCTTCATAACTGACAAGATTTTGAAAATGTGTTTGGAAAGAAGATAAAGAGATCAAATGATGGCCCATGGAAAAAAAGGTTAATTTTTTTTAATTACCTTACTGGCAGCACAACTTGTTACGCCATAACCTTGATGTAATGCACATAGAGAAGAATATAGTTGATAGCATTCTTGGAACTCTTTTGGATATTCCTGGCAAAACAAAGGATCATGCAAAAGCCCAATATGATTTGAAAGAGATGGGAACTAGAAAGAATCTTCATCAAAAAGATGCTGGAGATGATAAGAGAACAAAGTTTACAAAAGCTTGCTTCTCAATGAAAAATGGAGAGAAATCATTTTTTTGTGGAGTTTTAAAGACAGTCAAGCTACCTTATGGCAGTGCCTCTAATATATCTAAGTGTGTGCAACTGGATGAAAAGAAATTGTCTGGTAATAAGACCCATTATGCTCATTTCATGTTACATTACTTGCTTCCAATACCCATTAAAATCATCGTTCCAGATAATGTGGCTATTGCTTTGATTCGTTTATGCTCCCTCTTCCAACGTTTGTGTCAAAAAGTTATCACATTGGAGGAATTAGATTGCTTAGAAGTAGAGATAAAGGAAACAATAAATCAGTTTAACGAATTTTTTCTTCGTCATTGTTTGATCTAATGATTCATCTGCCTCAACTAAGAGCTTTGCAAGCTCAAAGGATAAGAACCCGATTGCTGCAGATTTGACTTATTATGGTAGAATAGTTGATATAGTTGAGTTAGACTATTGTAGTCATTTTAAGGTTGTTCTCTTTAAGTGTGATTGGTAGGAGGTTGGGAAAGATATGTATGGCCTAACTTATGTCTATTTTAACAAGAGATGCTCTCTGGAAGAGCCTTTTGTGCTTGCATCTCAAGTACATCAATGCTTCTATGTGCAAGATCCAAATGATCAAGATAGACATTATGTTATGAAGACTGTTCCCAGAGACTTGTTCAACGTGAGTGATGAATTTGAATCTGATCTCCCACAAAATTATGAAAATGAGTTGTCTGAACACTTGACGGGACCATCCATACCAGAAGATGATGGTGAAGTTCCCTTAGTAAGGACTGATATACAAGAAACTTTTATTGATGTGCCTTCGGAGGAATTTGATACTCAACAACTTGAGGTCGAGTATGAAAAGGAGTTTGAAGAAGAGTCTGAAGAAGAGTTTGAATATGAATCTGAAGTAGAGTGTGAAGACGAGTCCGAAAATGAATATGAAGATGATTCTTAAGATGAGTCTGATGAATCTGAAGACGAGTTTGAAGATGACAGTACACCATGAGTATTCTTATATTTATGATGAACATATAGTGCTAACTCACTTTTTTTGTTATTTAACTTTTTTTGTGCAAACACCTTAAGATGTCTATGTATAATGTTGGCTTTGTTTATGTGTCTGGATGTTGTTGGTCGATAATTTATGTTGAGCTCTTTAATTTATGTAATTATTGTTTTATTGATGAAGCTTTAATTCTAGCTTACTTTTATTTTATTTGATTGTATTTGGCACAACTTTTATAACTAAGGTTAGTAATATCTTGAGTATGCATGTTACATTTATCAAATTACATTCTGATTAGTAAATATGAATCTTTGTTGTCATCTAAAAATTCTTATTTTTTACTATTACTATTAGGCATTGGACATTACAGGCAGCACAGTAAAGGCAATGAAGGCAACACAGCGAAATCAGTCCTCCTTATGTACTACTCCCTTAATATTCTGGAAGCTAAAGATTGGTTCACAACTCGTTCTTATTAGCACAGTGAAATCAATCCTCTTCTATTTGCAGGTTTGCTTTTTCTATTTAACAATAACATTATAATTGTTTTGTAGGTTAAGTTACTGTTGGGAAAGAAAATAAAGATATTAAAAGAAGGCGGAAATATTGTTTCAATCAGTAGCGCTAAAGAAAAAGGGTTCGAATCCGAACAAATCTCAAAGCCCATTGAAGAATCTGAACTTTGATATGCAATATCGATCAAGTACTGAATTGGCTAACTAGTTCAAGATTAAGAGAGAACAACTTGCTAACGAACAGAATGATAAAGCTAAGAAAGAGCATGTACCAATAGCGCATAAAAGAAAGAATTATGAGGATTTAATTCTACAAACTAAGAAGATATTATTTCAATCTGGAGAGTCCATTCAAGAGAAAAGAATTAAATTTCCTATGCAACACTTTAGGTTCCAATTGTCTTCAAAGCAAGGTGTTACTGATTCAGTGTATGTGACTGGGGAAACATTTGGTAATTCAGAGGTACAACATGGTATTCAAGATCAATTAAACTTCAAATAGGTGAAGAGGAAGTCTGTCATACCAGCCACAAGTCTTGATCAGTTTCTAGCAAAACAACGGATACAGAAAGAACATGATATTAATGATCTACCAAACTGCAAGCAGGTATAGAGGAAGTGGATCATACCAGCTACTAGTCTTGAACAGTTTCCAAAAAAACAATCGATACACATAGGCGATGAAACAAAAACAGATAACCACACAGTAGCTGACGATCTTATGGATCAAGTAGAAATCAACAGGGATAAGTGTGCTAAGACGACGAAATTGGCATTGATTGTAGTACGGAAGGTATGTCTCAAGCGTTATAAGATATATTACTTATACAAAAGACATTTCTTATTTACTTACTGTTACAAAAATCAAGAAATATTTGAGGCAAAAATAGTCCGAGGAAAAACAACATGTAAAGATATTCACGGAAGAAATTTTGAAGAAAGAAAGGAGGTGACATTTGATAAAGGGCAAGCAGTGGGACCAACTAGTAAGATAGTGTCCGAATTCACCAACTTTATTGGAACAATTTCAAGGAATCCTAGGTTCATCAACTTGATGTACACTAGTTGGAATGTGGTGCCAGAGGATACTAAAAAGTGCATGTGGGAATATATCAATGTAAGAAAAATTAATTTTTAAATTGCATATTTATTGTTTGTTTTTACAGATTGAAGCTAACTATATTTTATTTTACATAGTCCAAATTCATAATTCCAATATAAGGAAAAGCGTGGGTGATGACTGGCTTTCGTGATGCTTAGAAGCGATACAAGCAAAAAATTAAAGAGAGATTTTTGATAAAAATAGTACCATTGAGGACATGCTAGCAAAACGTCCCAGTGAGTTTGCAGAAGATGAATTCCGTCAATTGATCGAGTATTGGAAAGACGCAACTGTTCAAGTAAGGCTAAAATAGTACATTTCTATTGTTCATCTTATTTTGGATTATATCGATTCTATTTTTGTTTTATTAATTGAAACATCTGTTTTATATAATTATAGGCCATGTGTGAAATGAATTCTCAAAACAGGAAAAAGCAAAAATGGAGGCATCGAATGGGACCTATTAGTTTTGCAAGAGTACGCGTGGCATTGGTAATATTTAGCATCTTCGGCCATATACATTTAATCCATTTGTATTCCTCCAATAGATTGATAGGTTTTTAAATATATTTTTATATAATTTGTAGCGTGCAGCCAAAGAAAACAATTAGGAACCATCAAAGTCTGAAATGTTTATTGCAACTCGTACAAAAAAAGGAAAGGAAGTTCAGGCTGATAGTCAAATTGCAATAGTAAGTTCTATTTAAAGTATATTAATGATGAATTTAATTCAGGTTAAAAAAATTTTACATTGTTTGGAAGGTGATAATTTATTTTAATATGCTTTAAGGGATGTCAATTGAAGTTAACTTAATGAACCATAAACTCATTTAAGCTACAGAGAATTTAGAAGTACTTGCATATAATATGATGTAAATTTTATTCAATAGGCTGAACTTCAGAATCGCCAAAATTCCGGGGAAACTGCAGATGATGCTTTTACGGCAGTGTTTGGTAAGGAGCAGCCTGGTTGACTTAGGTGCTATGGTAGATCAGTTACAGCAAGTTCTTTGAAGAAAGATGAGGAAGATAGCAAGCTAAAAGAAAAACATGCTTATGAAATCACTTCTCTGAAAGAAGAAATGAATGAAATGAGAGAGGAAATAAGAGAAGAAATGAGAGAAGAAATGCGACATTTTTTTTGTCAATTGCTTCAAAACAACCCTGGATTGAATGTTTGAGGTATGCAAGAGGGTGTTGTATCTAACATTGCTTCACCTATTTATGCGGGTAGTGCACAAGCTGTAAAAGGCCAAAATCCTGTACAATCTTCTGGGTCAACTCATGATCGATTCTTCAAAAGGTATTTAGTACTTTTTCAAATTAGTCCTCTCAGTTTCTCAGAAAGTCTTCTTGTTTGTAATTTTTATTGATTAACTTCATGTTTGAATCATTCAAAGTAGCTTGAAATATGTTCTAGTCTGACAGGGATCCTCTAATGATGTGAAATTCGCATCGAAGTAGAAAAAATGGTCTTTCCAGGCTGTAGAGGTATGTGATTAGTTGACTGCTGTCTAGTTATATCCTAGTGATTTAGGTTCCTCTCTGGATACTTGGAATAAGTGAGTTAACTTGCATATATGAAGATCTAAATTAAAATTTTGTTACTCTTTGCCTCGCTCTAATGAGTATGAAGTAACTCTGAACTTGTTACATATTCTCGATATGGTTTTGAATATTATTGAATAGTGGTGAAACACTCTAAATACGACTGAGTTTTCATTCTTTAGTTATTGTTAGTGGCTGTGGTTTGAATTGAGCTAAGGTTTTGTTTCTCTTGACCACTGTTCATCTTGCTTGTTTGTTATGGTTGAAGTGTAGTTTTGCTATGTCACATTTGGTTACTTTTTGCCTCGCTCTGATGAGTATGAAGTAACTCTGAACTTGTTACGAATTCTCAATATGGTTTTGAATATTATTGAATGGTGGCGAAACACTCTAAATACGACTGAGTTTTCTTTCTTTAGTTATTGTTAGTGGCTTTGGTTTGAATTGAGCTAAGGTTTGGTTTGTCTTGACCACTGTTCATATTGCTTATTTGGTATGGCTGAAGTGTAGTTTTTCTATGTCAGATTTAGTTTCCTTGTTGCCTCGCTCTGACGAGTATGAAGTAACTCTGAACTTGTTACATATTCTCGATATGGTTTTTAATATTATTGAATGGTGGCAAAACACTTTAAATAAGACTGAGTTCTCTTTCTTTAGTTATTGTTAGTGGCATTGGTTTGAATTGAGCTAAGGTTTTGTTTCTCTTGACCACTGTTCATCTTGCTTGTTTGGTATGGTTGAAGTGTTGTTTTGCTATGTCAGATTTAGTTTCCTTGTTTGATCGTGTGGAACATATTAACTACACAAGGAAACTAATCTATTTTTCTTTAATTTTTGTTGCTGCTGTAATCTACAATCTTGACTTTTCTCACTTTAGTTGTTCTTAATGTATTTGGTTTAAATTGAGCTATGGTTTTGCTTCTTTTGTTTCAGTGTTTTTTTGGCATTTGTATAGAACATTACAGCATGCTATAGGTCTGTACTAGCTTGCAAACTGGTCTGTCTAAGCCTCTCTGAAAATAAACTTTGGCATGGTGTGGAATCTGCAATCTGCAATCTGCAGATTTGTTGTTAATGTTTTCTCTAACTACTGCTGCAATCTGTAGAATATCTATATTATTACCATAACTGCTGCTGCAATCTGTAACTTTTGTTAATGTTTTCACTATGCCTTTTGTGCTTCTATATATAAATATTTCTGTCAGTAAAGTCTATTTTCTTTATTATTATATAGAATCTCCATGTTATTACAATAACTTTTGACATCCTAGTAGAAGGCATGCTTCCATAACTACAAACAAATAAACAAATAATTATAGGATAATCTAATTGTTTGTGTCTCCTCATTAATTCCTTTTTTTTAAGTGTTCGTGTTAGTTTGCGTGCATCATGGTTATTGTATAACACCAAATATTTTATATTGTTTCTTATGAAGTTTGAACCCTAATGCAATTATTCATTGTTGTTGAACTCATTTGGAATTCTAGATACCTAAGGGAAGATCATCTACTTTGAGCATCAAAAGACAAGTAGGCATCTACTTTGAACATCAAAAGATGCAATTTAATTTTCTGTAACTGCTGGATTTCTTGCCTCTCTATATTGTTGCAATCTGAACTTCTTACCTCTTCTATATAACTGCCAATATCTTATTTGTGTAGGGAAATGGAGGTGATCAAATTTGAAGTGGATGATGAAGAGTTTTTGAACTATTGTAAAAGTTTGAATACATATTTGATTTATTGTGTACACATTTAGAATATTGATGTATAAGTATAGGTATGTGTACACAACACATACTATCTTTTGAAGTACTTTATGAGAAATCTATAAATTTGAATTACTTTTTAGCGCTAGAGATTATTTATTGCAATATAATATTGGAGTATTTTAATTAGAAATTGTGGCATAGGACTGTAAATTGTGTATGCACTTGAGCAATGACAACACTTCAAAGTGTTGTCATACATTAGATAGAAAAGGCAACACTTGATAAGTGTGGGCAATATGATAGCAAAGGCCACGCTTCAAAGTGTAGCTGATAAGGCAAAACTTTTAAACGTAGCAGCAAAAGCGTGGCTTTTTTCCTTTTAGGCTACGCTTGAAAGTGTAGCTGATAAGCCAACACTTTTCAGCGTAGCTACAAAGTGTGGCCTTTTTGAATTTGAGGATACGCTTAAAAGTGTTACTCATATGGCAACACTTCTAAGGCTAGGTACAAAGCGAGGCCTATTTTCCTTTTGGCTACGCTTTTTAAGTGTAGCTGATAAAGCTACGCTTGTAAAGCGTCACCTAAACTCTAAGGTTTCGCTGCTTTCGGCCACAATTTTTCATAGTTTAGGCCTCACTTCTCTAGGGTGGTTGGAGACGTAAAATGTTGTAGTGTAGGCTTTATACTTTGATGCCTAGTACTTCATATGTTTTGTTGAGACGTAATTTTTATTATCTTAGGGTCTTCATTGCAGGTAAATTTCTTCAACAAGCTCATTAATAATTGGAAAAATAGTTAAACACCCTTTAAGCCAATATTTTCTAAGATGCCCAATATTTTTTTTTATTTGGGTATTACATACAAATTGACTAATACCCATTAGTTTATTTTCTATACTATGCCCATTATTTCTCAATATTTGGCATTGGAATGCCTATGTATCCCCAATACGCATTCTCAAAGACCTAATGGGCTCTTTAGTAGACATGATTTTCCGTAATGTTACATTATATACCCCCCCCCCCTTAGGACCATTCATCCCCGAATGACACTACAAACCATTTAACAAAAAGAGGGTGATTTTGGAAAGTTAGTTTAACATGCCTAAACTTTTCTCTTTTGTGAATATTCAATTCTCACTTATTTCGATAATGCATAAAATTCAAGCTTACCTGAAGCTTCATATTTGATATCGATGAATTTCTTTCTCAATCACACTTAACTTAATGCACATCACAACTCATACAACACAAAAATCATGTCTACGCTATACAAAAATAAAAACATGACATGTAAACATTACTTCGTTTTAACTCACGTAGTGCAATTATATGACGTGTGATTACGCGCTTACAATACCAAGATCGACTAATGCACTAAGACTTAGAGTTTACTTAAACAAAACAAGACTTAGGAAGATTATATCTAACCTCAAGAACATAACAACTGAGGGTAACAGGATCTCATGTCGGCCTAGGCCTCCCATGTTGCTCCCTCACCAAGGTGGTTCCTTCATAGTACCTTCACGTTGACAACCTCCTTCTTCCTCGGCCGCTTTACTTGACGATCTAATATTTTGACAGAATTTCTTCATAAGAAAAGTTCTCATCAACTTCTAACCCGTCAACTGGCAGGATGGATGCTGGATCGCCTAGACACTACCCTAGCATTGAAACGTGAAATTCTTGATGAATAGAAGCCAAGTTTGGAGGTAACTTCAGTTCGTAGGCAACATTTCTTACTCACTGCAAGATCTCATAAGGACCTATATACGTCGGACACGACTTACCCTTATTACCAAACTCATCACCCCTTTCATGGGTGATATCTTCAAGTAAACTTGATCACCCACCTCAAATTCAAGGGCTCCCTTTCTTTTGTCTGCATACGATTTTTGACGACTATAAGCAGTAGCAAATCTTCCCCTAATCATCCTCACCTTTTCCACGGCCTCATGTACGATCTCAGGGACAAGGATGGCACATTCTACTACCTCAAACCACCCAACCGGAGACCTACATCTTTTGCCATATAGTGCTTCAAAAGGTGTCATACCAATAATGGAACGATAGGTATTAGTGTAAGAGAATTCTATCAACGGCAAGTGATCATCCCAACTCCCCTTGAAGTCAATAACACATGCTCTCAACATGTCTTCAAGGGTCTGAATGGTACGCTCAACTTGTCCATCCGTCTGCGAATGAAAAGCAATACTAAGCTTCACCTATGTACCCAAGCTCTTTTGGAAAGATCTCCGAAAATGAGAAAAAAATTGGGCTCCCCTATCCGAGAATATAGACAAAGGAATCCCATGCCATCTAACTATCTCATCAGTATAAAGCTTGGCATAATCTTTAGCCTTGTAAATAGACTTCATAGGTATGAAGTGAGCAGACTTGGTCACTCTTTCAACAATACCCCAAATGGAATCATGTAGTTTCCTAGTATTTGGAAGAGCAACCAGAAAATCCATATTCATAGCCTCCCACTTCCATGTTGGAATCTCAATCGTATGAGTGAGATCCCTAGGTTTAAGGTGTTCGGTCTTAACGTGTTGTCAATTCGGACACTCCTCCACGAACTTAGAGATATCTTTCTTCATGCCTTCCCACCAATAGAACTCTTTAAGGTCATGGTAGATCTTGGTGGCACCAGGATGAATAGAATACTTGGAAACATGAGCTTCTGCAAAAATATAAGTCCTCAAATCGTTCACATTTGGCACACATAACCTGTTCTTGTGTCAGAGTACACCACCCCCTGCTAGGAAAAACGATTCATTCGACTTACTCAATACTGAGTCTTTCAACTCCATGATTATTGGGTAGAGATGCTGATTGGATTTAACATCTAAAACAAATGAAGATTCGGAACTTGAGTGAACCGAAACACCCCCACTTGATGCATCTGCCAGTCGTACACCCAATTTAGCCAATTGGTGTACCTCTATAACCAACTATTTCTACTCATAATAAATATGTGACATGCTGCCCATGCGCAATAAACTCAACGCATCAGCCACTACGTTGGACTTAGCTGGGGGATAATAAACACTCATATCATAATCTTTGAGCAGTTCTAACCATCTCCGCTGACGAAGGTTCAACTCTATCTGCGTAAAAACATACTGAAGACTTTTATGGAAATATATACATTAACATGTACACCATATAAATAATGTCCCCAAAAGTTTTAACGCAAACACTACAGCAGCTAACTCAAGATCATGAGTAGGATAATCCTTTCCGTGCGTTTTTAACTATCTCGATAAATATGCAATCACCTCGCCATCCTCCATAAGAACACATCCCAAACCTACTCGGGAAGCATCAAAGTACAACACATTTTCTGCACCACTCCTCGGTAACGTGAGAACTGGGGATAAAGTGAGTCGTTCTTTGAGCTCTTGGAATCTCTTCTCATATTTTTCAGACCACTAAAACTTCACCTTCTTCTTCGTCAGGGTTTTAAATCTAGCAACAATTGTGGAAAAACCTTCCACAAACCTGCGATAATAATTAGCCAAACCTAGAAAATTTTGAATATCATAACGAGTAAAGGTTTGAACCACTTCTTCACTGCCTCAACTTTATTAGGATGAACTTCTACACCCTGGTCGGTCACAAAAGGACCAAGGAATTTAACTGAACTCAATCAGAATTCACATTTGCTGAACTTTGCATACAACTGATGTTCTCTAAATACTTGAAATGTATTTCTTAAGTATACTTCATGCTCTTCTCTATACATAGAGTATATGAGGATGTCATCTATGAATACTATGAAAAAAGAATCAAGGTACTTACAGAAGGATCTATTCATAATGTCCATTAACGCGGCTGGTGCATTAGTGTGATCAAATGACATGGACAGAAATTCATAATGGCCATATATAGTATGAAAAGTCATCTTAGGGACGTCTTCTCGCCTCACTCTAAGCTGATGATAGCCTGAAAAATGTTCTATCTTGGAAAAGAAACTTTAACCTTGGAGTTGGTCAAATAGATCGTCGATTCGAGGAAGAGGGTACTTATTCTTCATAGTGACTTTGTTGAGTTGCAAATAATCGATGCACATTCTAAGGTTCCCATCCTTTTTCTTTACAAACAACACTGGATAACCCCACGGGGAAATGATCGGCTGGATGAAGCCTTTATCAAGTAGATCTTTCAACTGCAACTTCAACTCATTGAGTTCAGCGAGTGCCATCCTATACGGGGGAATAGAAATTGGCTTGGTGTTGGGATCTAAATAAACACCAAAGTCAATCTCATGGCAGGAGGGACTCCCAGTAGATCCTCCGGAAAGGCATCTGGAACTCATTTACTATTGACACAGAATCTTTTGAAGAAACTTCTTGATCTAAGTCATTGACTCTAGTTAAGTGGAATAAATACCCCTTAGCTATCGTGTTATTGTCCTTCAAGTGTGAAACATTTCTGCCAACTGGAGGTGAACCACGCCGTTACAATTCCATCTATAACTCATTTGGAAAATGAAACCTCACTATTTCTTTTTGACAGTCTTTTGTGGCATAACACTTATAGAGCAAATCCATACCCAAGATTATATCAAAATTGAGCATGGCTAATTCCCCAAGATCAGCGTGAGTGACTCTATCAAGGATGTGAATTGGGTAATTTTTATATACTCTTTATTCTCTAATGTCGTTCCCTATGGGAGTGCTTACTAGAATCGGCTCATGCAAGATTTCAAGGAACACATCAAATCTACTAGCTATCAAAGGGGTAAAAAATGATAGAGTGGATCCTGGATCTAACCATGAATTCACAGGGAAAGTAAAGACATGCAACATACCCATGACTTCATCAAACGAATTCTCTTGCTCTTCTCTACCTTTAAGCTCGTAAAATGAGTTTCTCTTAGGAGGTTCGTCTTCATCATTTGCATTTGGCTGAAGCTCAGCATCTTCCTTGGCCTGATTCATCACTTGAGAAAAATCTCGGACCATGTGTCTAGTCTTAACACACCCGAAGCAGGCGTTAGTACCTAATAAACATTCACCTCCATGAAAACGTCCATATTTACCACAAGGCTTTCCTTTTCAATGGATGTTCTAATTATTGCCCTTTCTAGGGCCAAACTTGTTCACTTTGGCATTCTAATTTCCTGAAGAAGCAGAATTACCTAGATTTGTCTTGACATTAGGCCTGTAAAGGACTCCAAAAAAGCCCCTACCCGAGCTAGAACAAGTCTAGTCCATAGTCTTAAGATTCTTGCCTTCGTAAACTATCCTCTTATGTCGGATTTTTTCCACTTACTTAACATGCACCATCACCCTGCCCAGATCCATGTTCTAATGAAACATGGCTGCATGAAAATCTTCCACTAGATACTAAGACACTCCAATCACAAACCTGCTAATTTTTACCCTGCTATTGTCCACCAGAGAAGAAGCATACTTTGAGAGTGTGAAGAATTTCAAGGAATACTCCTTGACAGACATACCTCCCTGTCTCAGGTTGATGATCTCTTAAACTTTTGCTTCCCTTTCCTCTGTGGGAAAGAACCTCTCCAGAAAGCCAGTCTTGAGAACATCCCAAGTAATGGGAACATGTACTAGTGATCGGCCATCTGCCCACATCCGGTACCAAACCTATGCCATATCTTTGAGCTCATATGCAGCCAACTCAGCCTTTGCCTCCTCATAAACTCCCATGGCACATAGTATTTTGAGGAACTTATTCACGAAATCTTGAGGATCCTCACATGTTTTAGATCCGTGGTAAAGTGGGGTATTCATTCTTGTCAAGTCCCTCAGCCTTCTAGCAATGGGGCAAGCATAAGTGTTCTCCCTGGGAGCACCCTCTCTTGCGGATTTAGCCGTGATGGCCTGGGCCTAAGTGGTGATGGCCTCTGCCATCTGCAGCAATGCTTCCCACACTTCACCATTTGTCAATCCAGCTGGGTTGACACGCACCTAATCTGTAGCAGCTGGGGCTTGAGGAGTAGCTTGGTTTCCTACAACAATTGCCTCACCAACTCTCCTGCCTACATTTTTCATCGTATTCATTTTCGACACTTAAACACAAGAAGATCGTTAGATACTTTAATGATACAAATATCACAATTCCCTATTGCACGATAAAGATTAGTAGAAGGAAGATTTCCTATCATTGTGTAGTCTCTAAGTCATGATTGTGGTGCACGTTACAACCATAAGTTACAAACTACATAACGTGGTTGTTTTGAACTTTAGCTACAAGTTTATTTGACATCATGCTCTGAAACCAAGTTTGTCACGACCATGATTCAGGAATCTGAATCTCAATCGCCGTCGTTGACCTCTCATAGGGTGCAGACAAGCCTTTTCTTGCATTCATCACATTAATATAGTTAAATTTGCAGAAAATTTAAAAATTTTTAGACTTAAGAAGTATACATAGAATTCATATAGTTGTTACACAGATTCATTATATACTAAACAAAAAGTAAAGTAGCATCCTCGAAATCAAGAGGACCTACCAAATGGTTTGGAGAACACTGATGTCCAAACCGCTGCAATGAATCTTCAATCTTTTCTCTCACCTGCACCTATAAAATAGTAAATTGTATAGGGTTAGTACACACTTGTACTAAGTATGGGTGTATCCACACATACACATAAGGCAATGCATGATCTATGAAAGATCTTCCTGAACCACATGCCATTTCTGGAAAGTAACTTCACTAGGCTTTCCTAATTTGTTATTTGTGAATAGTGGTATGAACATGACGTTTTTAATACATTCAAAGCACACAACTAATTTTATATATAATTACAATACATTACAATCATCAACATAGTTTAAGAACAACTCGAGCAATAATTTGAAATTCTGCTATACAAAACCCGAGAGCCCCTTTTTTTACACATAGAATATTTTTCAGTTATTTGCTTCTTCTTGTTGTGTAGTTCAATGATTCCTTTGATACAATGTTTTACTAACAAGTGCAATGATTCATTGTAGAACCATAGCCATAATAAATCAAGTAAGTAGTCCGAGGACTAAGGAATTATTCACTACCTTACAATGAGAAATTTGTTATTCTATGTTTCCATAAACATTCCATAAGCAAATCTCCATTGGCTATGCCATCTGTTTCATTACTTTCATGTTAAGGGATTTATGTGGTTTTTAGTTGTCATTATGTTTCCACTTCCCTTTATTGGCATCATATAAGAAGTCATTATAAGCGAATCTTACTTGGCCTTGCCCACTATTTTCTAAAACTTCATATGTATTGATATTGGCAATTGATATTCTTAAGCTCTTCTTCATGGATTACTTTGAACATACGTTCCATCATCATTCTTTATTTCATTCATAGAGACATCTTTAGAAGTAAGATCATCCGATCTAACATGAAATCTAGTGATTTCCCCACATGGAAAAGAGGTGATTCACCGATTAAAATAAATCTATATCATGTGAGCTACTCATGAAATCCAGTGTGTACGGCACACCGAAAAAAGGTGATTCCTGACTAATGTGAATCCATCTCAGGTGTTCACTTCACACCACAAAGAGTGGCTCACGGTTATTGTGAACCAAGAACCTGTTTTGAATTTGAACCAACATAGATCATGTGAACTAGACATGAAATGAAACTTACCTAGCTCTCTTAGGTGGAAACCATAGTCTACTTCCTATGTTTGCTAGACATAGTTCAAAGACTAGGGACTTAATGAGACTACTTATCCACCTCGGTAGTAGCCTCGTCGGATGAGACTTACACGTGCAAGCACATGCTCATAACTAGTCTATCGATGTTTCGCTCATTTTCATTAACTTCTTTTTCTTTTAGAGTAGACTCAACCAGTATGGAAGCTTGCTTCTAGATTGATATTTACTTACTCTATTAAATCTGAATTGTCCTTACTTTATATTGATTAAATCTGAATTGTCCATACATATACACCTTTGATGTTAATGAGACTAGTCTCACACATTCTAACACCTTCATTCGTAAGTATTTTTAACATAGTCGCTTAGGTGTAAGAGAGGCTTGTCACACATCCCTTAACACCTCATTCTGGTCATTTCTTTAATTTAGACCTCATTAATTATGTTATTAGTCACGTAATTTACTTACTTTAGCGTAGTAGCTTCATATCATCAATTATGGACGATGAGCACTTCATTCAGTGAGTTTCATTAGATCATATGCCATTCTTGTAGAACATGTTGGAAGTTGTCCCAATGAATGGAATTTTATTGGATATGGTTTCATGGAACTAGTTTCGAAGTGCTTATGTTGTCATTTCTTTACTCTAACTACACAAGATTGGCATATTATTAGTCTTTGCCTAAACACTTTGATATTAAACTACATAAACATTTTTGTTGGCATAATCCAATTTTTCGTGTGTTCATATTTACATTTAATATGTATGAACCATTAGCCAATACTTTAATCATTTAACATAAACTTGTAGACATTTTCATGCATCCTTTTGGGACAATGTACTGTAAGCCAATTTATTGGCATAAGATAAGCAATACACTCAAGATGTGAATTCATGGAGGTCCTTTTAAGAAATCTTAGTTCATGACTTTAGGAATAACATTTTTAAACATCCTTCAAAGCATCATATTAAAATTTGACGAATATAACATCTTCATTACGTCACAATAACAGCAAGTCACCATCGGACAAACATATCAATACGTAGACATTTACGGATATAACTAGCATATCCTCGATTCTTAGTTCACGTCTTAAATATTTAACTTCATATGATTACAATTTCATAGGTTCATTTGACATTCATAATTCAAGAACCTGACACATTAATATCAGCCAGAACCACATACATACAACATGATCTCTCACCCATTAAACATTTAAATCGTGCAGGGATACTAGGGAAAGGAAGTTTGACGAGAACGATGGCAACAACCCTAGTTTTCAAGATCTAATGATTAATCCGAAGGGAAGTACTTTTGGAGAAATAATTCCAGGAGAGAAATCCATACCTGAAGTAAAACATAATCTACGACCACCTTGAATGAAACCTTGAAGAACCCTTGTAATCATCTAAGAACGTCTTACGTAACCATTTTTGTTTTGTTGTTTACTGTTTTGCATTTTGGGAAACTCTTAGTGATGGAACGCGAGTCTAAGTCTTAGGAACTGATATTGACTCATTCAAATAAGGTTTAATAATTTAATTTAATAAAATAATTAATTTATTACCAAAATTTCCCTCCTAAGTTTACTAAACATAAGAGAATCTTTACTTGACACACAATCTGGAATTTTGTGTTGACTATGGCTTTGGTCAACATTTTGACTTTATATTAATTAATTAAGTCCATAATTTAATTAATTTAGGGGTATAGAGTAATTAAAAAATAATAGTTATTGGAACCATGATTAACTCTTTAGGACCACCCTAGGTTAGTTACTAGGTTGTCTCTTTCTTTTCATAAACGAAATCTAAAAATTTCCTTTGTAGTTTTGGTTTTAGACCATTTAATTTAATTAATTAAGTTGCTATATTAATTAATTAGGTTACCTAGTGAAATTAATAAAGTACCCCTAATTTGGTAGGACCATAAATAACTCTTTGGACCATCCTAGGTTAGGTACTACGTTGTCTCTTTAACCAGTACTAGGTTAGTGTAAACCCGGTTTAGTCCTAGGTTATCGGGTGCACTAGTGGGTCCATTTTGGTAATTCCTAGGTAATTTAAATAGTTAGGACAATTAATTAGACCCTAGAGTTATATAGGTAGTTAAGCCCCACATGGGGGGACCCATACGCACATGCTGCCCCTTAACTACCCAAATCGAATTCGGTTAGGCTGGTCCCCTCCTATGGCCGATTCACACATGCCTTGCCCATGTGCTTGGACATGTGTTGGTTGTACTTTCCTAACTAACTATTTGTTATGTACTATTCAAAATATTTACTTATTTTCCCAAGGACCCTCAGTATGTCCTAGGACACTGCTAAATTAACATGATCATTTTTAATGGTCATGTGGAATGGTGCTAGGCTTGAAACTTGTATTCCTAGTACTTCATATGTTTTGTTTAGACGTCATTTTTATTAGCTTCGGGACTTCATTGCAGGTTAATTTCAGAAACAAGCTCATTATAAATTATAAAAATTGGCTAACACCCATTAAGCCAATATTTTCTAATATGCCCAATATTTTTCATTATTTGGGTATTTTGTATATAATTCCGAATATTTATTAATATTGGACATTGGAATGCCTAAGTATCCCCAATACGTATTCTTAACGACCTATTGGGCTCTTCACTAGGCATGAAATTTTTCAGAATGTTACGACCATAGCCAGGGCATACTAAGAGAGTTGGGTGAATTTGAGAGAGTACTCTTTTACACTCATTCCCCATTGAAGAAGATTCATGAATTCAACTATATTTTTCTCCCTCCACTCTAAGAGAAAGAACATGTCTAGAAAAGCCTCTTTGAACACTTCCTAATCTACCAGACCATCCCTTAAGGGTGTCTCATCCCTCCATTGATCAAATCACACTTGATCCTTATGTTTGAGTTGGTGATAGGCTAGTTACTCTCTCTCGGTAGTGTTCATACCCATAGCATCAACCACTTTGAATAACATCTATGAAGCTTGTTGATCTTCATCCACCGTAGTAGCATTAAAAGTAGGAGGGTTCATCCTCATAAATATCCCAAATTCTAGAAGCGGTAGTACTCACATTAGATGAGGTCTATCCCCTTGGATAACTTTGACAACCAAATGATTAGTGACGACTTAAGCTCGAGCGGTCATTCATTGGGTTAAATTCATTAGGACATCCCTCAACGCCGCATTAGTCATATCCCCTTCAACAAAGGGAGCTTGAGTTATAGGGGGAATTTTAGGTCATTGGGGTCCTTGAGGTTCCGAAGAGGGAACCGCCACATTCACATTCTCTAGGCCAACTCTAGGGACTTGGTCAACATGGGGAGGGATCCTCTCATTAGATACACCTCACACCTCCCTCTTAGAGAATTCTCTCCTCGTATTCATGTCATATAAAAAAAAGAGAAGAGGTTGAGAAAGACAACTTATCGAACTCAACTCTAAGGCAAGACATTAGAATAATGAAGAAGTAAAACTTCGATCATCTTATAGCCTCTCATCCATGGATGTGTCGCAACTCACACCGATGCAAAAGACTCTGCTGGACGTGGCTTGTGAGTCTTTAAAGCTTAAACTATTTCCCATAAACATATGCTCTGATACAAAGATTGTAAAAACCCGAAAGTACACCCGAGATGTTAGGGAATCCCTTAGATCGGAACAAGGCGTACATGACCTTTCGAAGGTCTTGTACTTGCCTCTTAACTATCATTCATTACTTAAGACATGAAAAGTAGTGCAGATTTAAAACTTTTTACGATAGATAATAATAAGAAAAATTTCCTTTATATATAATAAAGATAATCTAATCATCACAAGACAACATAAACACACGACATAAATCTTAGGCACACGACCCTATACATTGAAAGAAAATACATAAAAAGTCTTATACAAGACTTAAAGAGGAACTTAGGAAATAAAGACTATGCCCTTGAATATATGAGGACATACTTAGTCTTGAGTGAGTCTATTCCTAAGATTGACTTTACAACATCCACTTGCTTCCAACCTATAAATATAGAGTATAGAGAAGTATGGGGTTAGTACCAGACAATGTACTAAGGATGGCATATGCAAAAACATGGAAAACGGACATTTAAGTAAAATAATCTTTATGAGAAATAAGTAAAACCTTCATAATTTTAGAGTTAAAATAGTATCAGAATTATCATTAATCACAAAAAATAGAACTGTTATAATTTTAGGACAAAAATATATCTTTATAGTAAACTCAAGTCGATTACAGTGAACATGGTGACATATTACAGTGAACTCATACCAAACACAATGAACTCGTTATTTTGAGGTTTCCCTAACTAATATATCCTAAGACTAACAAATGTAAGACATGAAGGAACCAGACATATATTAAAGACTTCATGTAAGTACACCTTCTCCAATGGGACTTGTAAGTTACACTAAGTGCAATATGAGAGTAGCATCACATACTACTACTCCCACTTAGTGCTTTTGAGTAATCCCTTGGATTAAACATTGTACATTACTCATTCATAATTTCATCACATAAAACTTAACATTAACTTGTTTCCTTAAAATTAGACCTTAAGTTATCTGACTTCATTTATGATACATGATAACTCATTCATACACTTCATATAAAAAACACCAAGACTCCCCTTTCGGAAGGCTACTTATTGCAATGGATAGACAGAGTCCCATACCACCACCTACCCTAAGTAGTACTTTATTTTAGGATACTTAGTTGATTCATTCTTTTGTAGGGGATAGCTTAACCGACATAGACCATGAGAGCTAGATATGGAATTGCGATACTACCCCTATGGGATGAGCGACTCCCACATGCCTAAGGTAGATTTATTCTCTTAGTGTTTACATGGATTTTACAATAGCTACACCTATGTGGACACATAGTTCATGGATAAGGATATTTCTACTAAGTAACTCATTATCTACTAACGAGGAGTATTCATGTCAAGACGCACATTGGAATACAACGTCTCAACTAAAGAACTGTAACCACCCCTTCATCATATCCTCTCAGGGCTAGGCATAACTCCCCAAAGATTATCAACATTTCATACAATAGGTTAAGGATAACTAATGGACACCACATCTCAACTCACAGAGGGTATCCATCCTCCTACCTATCTAGGAAAGCTCTTGGAAGATATTGAGGTTGCTACTAAACACTTCATCTCAACTCACGAAGAGTGTTCACCCCAAAACTCCCCTTAATCACAATTACTAACTTCATTCATTTAGACAAGTGTGAGTGTGTGAGCGTACATGTGAGCACACCTTTATCCTAATCGCCATTTAATTAACATTGAATTATAAAACATGCATAAACCTTTATGCATCATATTTCACACTTAAACATGCTTCACATAAACATATAGTTCATTGAAGCATAATTTTTAGCAAAATTTGCATGACAAGCTTCATAAAGAACATCAACAAGAACAACATCATTATCATCATACTTCACATAATTTGCCTTCATTTCCTTATCCACAATACACAAGTAATTCACATTCATATCTTTAAAGTAAAACCACACCAAAGGTTGACCATACAACTCAAGAGCATTACATAATAAGAGTTAAAAAATGAGACAAAGTTACCATTCATCCAATCTTTCAACACCTATTTACAATTTCCCCAATAATTAATCATAAAAATAGTCCTTAGGGAAGCAGCTAAACCATAATATCAACATATAGAAACCGAAGCTCAAAAACTACACAATCAAATTCATTAAACTATTTCTCAAGCTAGAAGTTTGAAATATGCATAAGCATGGGTTCTTTACGGTTATGATCTTAAAATCACCAACTAACAATAATAACAACAGATATCATTAAAACGTTTTTATATGAAGAGCCATGATTCGAGTCAAAGATAAAATGAGATAGAGTTTGAAACACCTTTTAGAAATCTTTCAAAAATAACTCCTTGACTTAAATAGAGTTAAAGGATGACTACCATACCTTAATATGAATAAACCCACGCATTTTTGTGAATAAACATAAAGGATATTTTTCGTCTTCCTTTGAGCTTGAAGCATCGTCAAAATAGATGTTTTTGGAGAAAATATTTTTGTTATATTTGATCTTAACTTTTGGGTTTTAATTTGAGGGTTAAATGAGGTTTAAAATGACCTAAATAAGAACAAAAGTATACCTTAGGTTCCCCAAATTTCCCTATATCATTTAGACCTTATTCCAAATACTAATTCGACTTGAAAACAACGAGGCCAAATCTTGGAGTTTGTTGCGCGTCAATGAGAGAGCTTCTAATTTTTGATTTTCCACAATTTGACGCAGTGAGCCGTGTGCCAATTGCACGACGCACAGGACACTTAAGTGCCAGGCGCGCGACGCGAGACTACTTTATTTCTTGGCCTTGCACGCTTGCCTTAGCCAGCTTCCTTTCCCAACGTTTGGGTCATCCTTGGGGGCCCTTAAGGTGGTCCCCGAGAAGTCGTACTCGAACGTTTTGACCATAGTTATGTCCCTATATAAATATGGTCATCCCCACTGGTTTTATACACAAAACACTACCTAAAACCATGCACCAAACTTCATTTTCCGAATGGGATGGATCTTCTTAGACGATTCACCTCCAAACATCACCAAACTTCATACACTGCCTAAGGACATCATAATAAATAATTTTAACACAAAATTAAATCATAATACATTTACGAGTTCCGTGTCACCTTCAATCATTTTAGGGTATTCTAATATAACTTGTCATAAAGTGATTGTGTACATGTGCTAACCTCACATGTGTGAGTTGTAATAAAAGGACAATACTCATACGATTCGTATTGAGCTATGGTGATGACTATACACGGGGTAGACCCTATGACCTAAACTAAGCAATAATTATTAATAAAAGCTTAAGGACAATTAAAATGAGACTCTTACTTAGCACCGAGTGAAGCAGAAGTTACGAGTGTCCCCTCCCACATAGGAAGGTAGGATCACTAATGTAATCATGATATTGGAGACTATAATGCATGTAGAATAAGTAGGGTCTGAACTACATCTCCTACTTCTTGAACTATGTTGCCCCCATAGGAATACTTGCTAGTGGATCCACATAGATGGTATGTTCATTTTTTTGGTACCACCTTGGAAAGTAATCAACCTTCTTTCTGTGTAGGGTTAAATGACACTTGATTCCACATTAGCTCATGTGGTCTATGTTGGTTAAGGAAACATGTTCTGAAAAGGTAAAATTAATTAGTGAGGTGAACTCAAACTAGGATGACCTAAGGGATTTAGCTTAGTGTAGGTAGGGGTATGTGACTCTGCATATACATTGAACTATTTATCCTTGGGGAAGTCTTAGAATGATATTATTATGTCCTTATATGCTCATAAATGTAAATGATATGTATATGTTGATCTTACATGTTAATGACACTATGTGATATTTCATTCACTTATAAACATGTGGTTGCCTCTATTGCTAAAGTATGATGATGGTTACTTTTAATGATGCAGTATGTGAAATTGGACATTGCTTATAGTTCATATTGTGATTACTTGATTGAGTGAGGTTATGTGGCCTTACTTAGTCACTGCACTAGTGGACTTAATGGGGGCTTATGAGTGATGATCTTTCTTCTGATATGATGTTATGAACTTTTATACATGCTTATTGATATTATAACTTGATGATAGAGATTTCTTTATTATGTGCTCAAGTATGTGGAAATGCATTTGGACATAACTAGACTTTGTAATATTGGTCTTGTGATGTATGTAAAGACCCGGAAGCATACCCTAGAAGTTAGGGCATTCTTGGATCGCAACACGGCGTACTTGACCTCTCGGTATCTTGTACATACCCTTTCGTATCATTTATCACATATACATATATGAAAAGTGTTGCGGAATTAAAACTTTTCACAACATTTGAATAGTCTTTGAAAGACTCTTTCATATATAAACCACAGGAAATTAAGTCTCATACCATCAAATATTCGACACACGAGTACTTAGGACACATCCCATATATTACAAATATAGTTGTTCTAAGTATATTACAATACTTCAATAAAAGAAATCAAAGACATCTATGCCTTTCTACTCAAATGAGGACATACTTCAACCTGTTTAAAAGATCCTATAATCCATACTTCGCTTTAAAAAATAACCTTCCCTATGAATCACTTTAGAGATAGATAAAAGCATGGAACTAGTACAAAAACATGTTCTAAACATGACATGATGCATAATAATCATGAAAATGGACATTTATTTAAAATATGCTCGTTTAATTAAAAAATCATGGTATAAACATAAGAACAACATTTAACACCTTAGAAACACATAAGATATCACAAAAGCATTTTATCACAATTTAAGGAATGTTAGAGTTACCTCATGTCATTTTACAGTGAATCAATTCACTGTTACAGTGAAGTTCTTCTACTTCATAGTGATCACTTTCTAGCATTCAATCCTCTCACTAAAATCTTTCCTAATACTCACTTAAGTAAGACAAAGAGAGATACTCATACAACCTCTCTAGGCACATCTAGATATCTCTAGGACCACCTATAATGACATATACACACTTATTATACACCAAACACATAAGCATGACATCCTCCTATCAAAGGTGATTCCAAGGTTCACTTGTGTGAGTTGTGAAGTAACCTCCATACAAATCCTTCACACTGTTATGACCGTAGGTATCACCTAGGTGTAACCGGTGTCGTCGTTCTCTAAGACGACTAAGACAAACCCTTAGAATATGCACATCATCGGTAAGAAATTGCGGGAAAATTAAAAACTTTTCATTTGTATGTACTTCATGAGGTTTACATAGACCTCTCACATATGAAGATTACTTAGTCTTCTCTCATAGGCAACATAACCAACTTTTAGGAGTATAGTGGAATACTTTTTCTCACATTAAACAATTTATAAAGTTAATCACCATAGCTTGGCATAGCGCTTAGTCTTTTACAATGTGCCTTCTAGGCTACAATGGAGTATCAACATGAGAGTTGAATAATTGTCTCATACATACACAAAACTAATAAGGTTTTATGAGTGGCTCTATCCTCCGAACTCATGAGGACTCACCAATTGACTTAGGAAAGAGGCAAGACTTCTTCTTCAATGATCATGAATATCCTCAATGGCCCAAACCTTAAATGTTTTGAAAGAAAGGAGAAAATATTGGTTAGTAGAATCCACATGTACTAAGAATGTCTCCTATGCACCAAAATTATTAACGCATCAGAAAAGGACAATTTAGCTGAAATCATGTTTTCTATCAATTTAAATCAACATGCATGTTTAAGAAGCATAATAAGTAAATTCAACATAATAACAACTTTACGTGTAGATCACCTAAGCAATATTTGTGCGATGCCAAAGTTAGAACCCCATAATCATATCCAAGGCCAAGTATCACATTAAGCAACCCATTTCATACTTACAACATATTATCTTAAAGTCATCATAACATGATTAATACATGAATACTACTCATAGATTATAAACATAATCACAATAATAGTCATAATCATAAAAGAACACTACTAGAATCATCCCTTAGGATTCCACATGTCCAATGAGTACAAGAAGTCCCATACCCCTAACCCTATGTACTAGCCTTCAAGACAACCCTAATAAGAATTCACATACTTTACTTGTTCATTTATTTTTGCATTATGGAAAGAAATTTCATAACCTACACGATACAATGCGAGCTACATGGAATCTGTTATTCTACTCCCACATAAAAAACAGAGGCACCTAAGGTGTAACCATTCGTACGTAGCTATGTAGATGGATTCACTAAGTTAGAATCCTATGCGGTAACATATTTAAGGGTCATTGTTTAGAAAGCTTGACTTACTAACATAGAGGATTCCATCTCATGAGACAACACATAACTAGGGAATCCGGACTTATTAACGTGAGGAAACCCATATGGGAGGCAAGGCACATTAACATGAGACCTCCATTTCATTTACATGACCTTTCAGTGCTATGAAATTATTCTTTTTATTAATCATCATATTCATCATAATGTATCACAATAGTATGTTCTAGGGCACTATGTGAAAATCTTATCGGAATAGCTCATAGGAATTCATGAGTTAGAACTATCGTTTGACTTTACAAACCACATACAAGTTAGTAAACCTTTCACTTAACACTTTATTATAATCATCAGAACTACATTAAATCATATAATAATCATACCATAACAAATTTGAATATTTCATACCCAATTCAATAGTCTAGGGTTAAGGATGAGGAATACATAGCATCAACATTACAACCACACAGTAGACTTAGAAACATTACTATCTATGTAACTCATAATTCACAGTTGAATCCAAGAATAACCAATTAACATATCTCACTGCCCTTCCAAGAACATTCATACTTCCTTCACCAAAATACATAACCAATAACATAGACAATATATATTCACGAAGCAATCACATAATTAACAACAATGTAGTCCATATACATATTTATAAAATTCACAATTCACCATATCAACTCAAGGTATTCATGATATTGGATAAAGTACATGGGTCTAGGGAATTCTCATAGTAAATCATCAATAAACCATCACTATATACTTAAACCACATTATTTCATAATAATTTTTCACAATTGATTCATAATTTTATTTTGTCAAAGAAGATCTATGTGTAGAAAAAAAAACCTAGATTTGGGGGATTTAGAAATCATCTTTTGGAGGGACCTATTGGGGAAAAGTATCCCATGAGTGAAAGAAATCATACCTTAATGATGATCACCATGAAATTGGGTAGAAACCTGAAGAAATTGGTGTTCTTCTTGAACTTTCAAAGCTTCTCTAATGGAGGATGAGTAGAGGGAGAACGTGGAGAGAAGGGAGAGCTTTTGGGATTTGTTTTGTAGTTTTAATTTGAGATTGTGATCGTAAGGGATAACTGAAGGAAAATCAGTATATAACCTCCCCTAAAATACCCAAAATATCCCTCACTTAAACTGATCATTTAATGAAGTCATACTTGAATTTAAATTCCCGATATTTCATCGAAGCACAAGCCCGCGTCGTACACCAATATTTTGGCCTTGGGTTTGCAAAGTTTGTGTTATTGAGTGACTCCCTCCATGCACAAAAGATGATACATCTTGGCAGCTTGCTTGGTCCAAAGAGGGGTACGTTCGTTGATCCCTCGAGTGATCCTTGGGGGGTCGTACCTGGACGTTTTAATCCTATATACATTATTTTAGATATTTAAAGCTTTTTAAAATGTTTTAGACTTCATACAACACTCCCTAAGATTTCTAAGACCTATGGACGGTCACTAGTTCAATTTCGCTAGTTTCAGGACCTCACGGTAATTTTCTAAGTGTTTTGGTTCTAACACTTCTTATAAAAGTTTATTACACTTATTTAGTTCTAAAATCCTCATTAGTCATTTTGTGAATCTCTATTATTAGTGACAGAATTTACGCGGTGTGTCAATATCACCCCCCCTTAGGAACATTCGTCCCCGAATGAAATCTTTTGACCTTTAATGGTAGAAGAAACTCAAGACTAACAGCCCAACAAAAACCAATATACATCAAATTAGTCACAGCTCATTGGAGGAATTCTCCACTCATGTAAACATATAATTATAGCATTAAACATGGCAAATTAATCCACAACATATCACATACATAAGCTAAACTTTTCATATCATATAAGGAGGAAGTGCCTTCTCCATTCAAATGTGAGCTCCATATGAACATCAAGAGTTGTAATGAAGATTTCTTATCAAACAAAACCAATTATGCTCAATACAACATCCACTAATACTTATAGCACACCACATAGTTTTGTGAAATCCAACCATAAGAAACACATTTCATGGAAAAGAAATAGAAAACATAAGCATGTATTTCTACATCAATATGTACACTTTAGAAAAACATGATAATTCAAAAATGATTAATAATAATTATATAAACAACTACTAACCTGAGCCTTGGATAGGAGTTAGAGCTTAAAAAGTGAGGATAGAGGGATTTCATGTCGGCCTCGGCCTCCCATGTATCTCCCTAAAGAAGGTTGTTCCTCCATATAACTTTTATGCAGACAACTTCCTTATTCCTCAATTTCTTAGTTTGTCGATACAAGATCTCAAACGGAGATCTTCATAAGAAAGGTCCTCCTTTACCCCTTAAACTTCTATTAGAAGAATTGAAATTTGATCCCCTATACACTCTTGAGCACATAAACATGGAATACCGGGTGAATCATGGCCAACTCATTGGGCAATTTTAGCTCATAGGCCACACTACCAACTCTTTTTAAAAATTCATACGGCCCCACATAATGATGACTAAGTTTCCCTTTCTTTCCAAACCTCATCACCCCTTTCATTTGTGAAATTTTCAAATAGACCCAATCCACTACTTCGAATTAAAGGTCTCTCTTTCTATTATATGCATAAGATTTTGCTGACTTTGAACAGTTTTCAGTCTATCTTTTATGACCTGAACCTTCTCAAGGGCTTTATCAACCAAATCTAGACCAATTAGAGTATACTCACCTACCTCATACCACCCATCTGGGGATCTACACCTTCTCCTGTGAAGTTCCTCCAAGGGTGCTATAGATATAGTCCAATGGTTGCTATTTATGTAGGCGAACTCTATCAAGGGTAGGTGGCATCCCAAATACCCTTGTTATCGATGACAACTGCCCTCAACATATCTTCAGGAGTTTGAATACTGCATTCCGCTTTTGACCATCTGTCTTGGGATGGAAAGCAGTACTAAGCTTCACCTTCGTACAATTCCTACAATGGAAATTTTTCAAAAATGGGAGGTAAATTGACTACCTCTATGCAAAATGATGGACAAAAGGGCTCTATGTAACTTCATTATCTCTTTGACGTACAATTTGGGATAATCTTCCGCCGAATATGTGACTTTGATTAGAAGAAAATCTGCGGACTTGGTTTTCCTATCCACCATGACCCATATCGAGTCATGCTGTGTTTTAGTACAAGGCAACCCCACTATGAAGTCCATGTTAATATCCTACAATTTCAATGTAGTAATATATATTTATTTTGACTCAAGCCACCAGTCCTTTGATTCTCTGCTTTGACTTGTTGTCAATTTGGACACTTAGCAACAAAATTTGCTATGTCCCTTTTCATACCATTCCACCAATAAATTTATCGTTAGTCGTCGTACATTTTTGTAGCACCTGGGTGAATGGAATACCGGAAGCCATGATCCTCTTCCATGATCAATTCTCTGAAACCATCCACATCCGGTAGGAACAACCTTGCTTGGTTCCTAAGCATCTGTCATGACCCAAAAGCACCCCCTAGAAGTTAGGGAGAACCCTCATTTCGTGACCGGCATACTTGACCCTTTGGAGTTTTGTACAAGCCCTTTAATTATCGTTCAGTACATAAGACATGAATAGTACATCGTAATTATAACTTTTAAAGACATTTGAAATAAAAATAATTCTTTTATAAAAACTAAGAAAATCTCATCATCACAAGCCAATCTTAAAGACACAACATAATTATCTTACGGACACGCCCCTTTACATTTTAAAAAAAAACATAATAAATTTTAACCTAAGAAAACTAAGAAGATAGAAATTATGCCCTAGAAAAGATGAGGACACACTTTGTCTTGAGAGGAACTTTCGCAAGCTTTGCCTTCTAGACTTCAACCTTGTTTCCTACCTATAGTTAGATAGTATAGAAAAGTATAGGGTTAGTACAAATAATTTATTAAGTATGGCATATGCAAAAATATTCAAAAAGGGAATTTTAGTAAAATAACATTTCATGCATAATTAATTAAAACATTTATGAATTTACAACAAAATCAACATGAGAACCATTATTTAACACATAAAGAAGAACTCACATAATTTTAACCAAAAATAGGCATTTACGGTAACTTCAAAAAACATACAGCGAACTCAAACTAACATTTGAGTGAACAAATTAGACCTTAACAATGAATTGTTTAGAGAATTCACAATGAACTATCGTATTCTAAATGAGTGAACTTTTAGGCCATGAGAAAGAGAAAGTGAAGCCATTTTCCATAACAGTTCCCCTACCTCGGATTATCCCAACACTCACTAAGTTTACACATGAAGAAAGTATGCATATGACTCCTTCAATACACACCAAAGAAATCCTCAAGACTACCCTATTCGACTTACTCAACTCGGGCGAAACAAGCCCCTAATTAAATGGCAAGACATTAAAAGACACCCAACAAACCACCAAAGTGCCCTTTAGGAATGCCTTCTTAGTGCAATGAGTAGATAGTGTCTCATACCACCACCTACCCTAAGTAGTACATTCTTTTAGAAGGTTTGGCACCAAATCTTCCCTTTCAAAAGTTCCTAACTAGTGAAATAAGTAGATAATGTCCCATACCACCACCTACCCTAAGTAGTACATTCTTTTAGAAGACATAGTTCAATCAATTCTTTTGTGGGAAGTCTGCTTAACAAACATAGACTGTGAGTTAGATATGAATATCGATATTAACCCCCATTGGATAAGGGATCCTCACTTGCGTAGAGTAAGGTCATACTTCTTAGCTTTTACATGACTTTCCCAATAGCTACACCTATGTGGGCACATAGTTAAGGGATAAGGAGATTTCTACTAACTAACTCATTCTCTACTAACGAGTAGTACTCATCTCAAGAGGTACTTTGGAAATACAACAACTCAACTCACGAAGTGTAATCGACCTCTCCTTCATATCCTCTCCGTGCTAGGCATAATTCCCCATGGATTCTCAAAATTATAATATATAGGTTAAAGATAGCTAGTGAATACCACATCTCAATTCACGAAGGGCAGTCATCCTACAACCTATCTTAGAAAGCTCATTATGAATAGTGAGGTTACTACTAGACGCTTCATCTCAACTCACGAAGAGTGTCCACCCCAATGCTCCCCGTTTTACTCAACTTAGATTCATACACTCTTTTAAGTGTAAGTGTGTGTATACATGTGAGCACACCTTGTACATAAGCATAATTTTATCCACATTGAATTGTATACATGCCTAAACCTTCAATCATCACATCACACACTTTACATGCTTAATATAATCATATATGTACTTTATAGAAAATCGTTAACATACTTCATAAACAATTAATAAGGATAACTCATTCAAGCATACACTCTAGTCTACTACACCTAATAGCCTCATACGACAATTTTAATAAGAATAACCTTATCATAATCTTAATTTACATAAAAAAACCTTCATGGCCTCATTCACAATAAACAATCAACTTCAGATTCATATAATTCAAGTAAACACCATCACCAAGAAGGTGGATCATACCACTCAAGAGCATTTTTGAAATTGAAACGAAAAAACATAACCAACTTACCCTTTCATCAAAGCTTTCATCACCTATAACATTTTTCTCAATATTTCATTAAAATTAATCCCTTTGGGTAGTAGCTAAACAACAAAAACAATAATAAGAAACCAAAGTTCAAAGACTACCAATTAATTCTAATTTAACCCATTTCTTAAGCCAACATTAGATCAAAAGCCTTAAATTTATTTCATTGATATTTTAACCTTAAAATCATAAACTAACATTTAAATACCATTATTAATTCATTAGAAACGTTTTCATGCTAGACCAATATTTAGAGCTGAAGATAGTAGTAACTATGGTTGAAAATCCCTATTGAAAATTAATATGAAGAGACTCTTTGAAAGGAAGAGAGTTCAAGGATGGATACCATACATATAATTGAAGAAATATAAATGATTTTGTATGAACAAAAAACCATCAACAGCCCTCCTTGCATTTCTTGACTTCTAGCTTCCATGGAGACTTGAGAGAGAATTCCAAGAGAGAGGGATTTTGGGCTTTAGGAAGAGGGGTCTAAAATTAGGTCTTAGTGTTTATAACACCTTAATATACATAATAAAAACTAAAAATAACGTCCTAGGGTCATCAAAGACTTGGAGTGAATTTCCGGAAAACCCCAAGACTTAACAGTTAGCGTGCATCATTTGGGACAACCACCATTGACGCACCAACAAACTGTCCGTTTGTGAAGGGACGGGCCATTGGTGAGGTCTTTTTGGTTAGGGATGCAAATCCAAAACATGCATGTTTTATGCCCCAAACGACGGACTAGGTCGATGGGTCGTTGCCTAGTCAACTGTCTGTCGATTGGCTCGTTGATGGGCACTGCTTTTTGGCAGTTTGCTCCAAGTCATGGACCCTTCATCTAGGGCCCCTTGTGGGTCCTAGGTGGTGTCTTGACCTGATGTTAACCCACTAAACTAAGTCATATAGGTCTTATGAACATCTCATGCATGTTTCAAGGAAAACGATCTCATAAGACTCACTAAAACACCTTAAGACACACAAGCTCTATCTATGCCACACCTTCCGAACGTCATTGACATTCTTGGACGTTTGACCTCCAAACTTAACCAAAATTTACGCACTGACTAATAACACTAATATAAATACTTTTAAAACAAAATTAAATCAATAAACACTCACGATGCTCTAGTTCACCTTAGTTCATTTAAGGGCATTACAACACCCCATCTTCTCTGTAAGAGAGACTCATTAAACTCACTAAGGACCATTGTACAACCTCAAAAATGACATAGGTGAAGTAAGATACTAACATGTTTTTCATGAGGGTCTATGTTCTTAAAATGATGTATAATATGGTATTAATGAAATTTTCAATGATTTAGGCGCATTGGAAGTAAAACGTCAAGGGACGAGCAAGACGTTCGACGACTAGTCACATCTATGCTTCATGTGTGTTTTATATTATGTGTGTTTAATGAGATTATGAGGTCCATATATTATTTACTATAGATTGTATATGCATTATGTCGAATTTAATTAAGTTAAGAGGTCTAACATCCATTAACATCGATGACGCTCCAAACGTTTGCCTTGAAAAGACCTTGTGTGTCTTGGCATGGTTTATCGAGTTTTATGTGTTATCTTTGGATGAAATTATTATGGGAATTCCTTAACTCGTATATGAACATATTAGGTTTGGAAACTTCCGGGCAAACATCACCAAGGACCAACCAAGGGTCTTTGAGGAAGGACCCTTCATTGAGCCAAAGGTTGTCTAGGCTAGCATAAAAAGACAAAGGCAGTCTACGGCTGGTAGGCTGGTCGATGCCCTATAGATGGGAGGCGTTGGTCAATACTTATCCTAGGTAGATAATGCTCCCAATGTACAGTCTCTAAACCAAATGACGGCCAGACACTACGGTTCGTATCTGGACAAATGGTCCGTCAATGGCCAGTCGTTAGTGAGGCCTTCAACTGCGCAACTTCACTGTTAAGTTAAAGGGTGAATTGATAAATTAACCCAACGTCCAAATAAGAGTTTGGGATTTTAATTTGGGATATTTTATGCATTTTAAGTTGCTATATAAGTCCTATATACCAAGATCAATTCATTATTCAAAATCAAACCTCAATATCTCTCAGAAATTCTCTAGAACTCTATTGATGTCAAAACTCAAAGAAGAGATTGGATTAGAGATTTTAGTGGTGATTCTTCATCAAATTCGTGGATTAACATAATTGAGGTATTATTTTTTATCCATTAAACTCTATTCATCAAGGAGCCAGAAATTCAAAGAGATTTTTATAGTTTTCTAAAAATGAACTTGTCCAGTTTTATGATCTATCCATGAGTTGTTGCATTAAAGGTTTTTTTATCATTATATATTGATTATATTGATGTTAATTAGATTATTTTAACTTAATTAAACTATGAACCCATGTAATTGATGAACCCTAGTGTTTGACTACTTTATGGTTGACCGAATATTTACTGGATACTTATGAATTCTAGTTTCGTTTTTTATGGGCTATTGAATGATGTTAGAATTGTATTCAAATGAAGGATAAGATTTATTAGATGATAAATATATTTTAATTGAACTTGATTTATTGATTATTATAGTTTTTTTATATTGAATTGATGATCATAGCCATGGGTAAGAGTATTTTGGTAATGAATTGGATGATTTAGCTTTGTATTGAAGTTGTGAGAATGGATTGGTTATTCATTTCGTAATTCCCTTTATTTTATGAAATTTATCTCTTGAATTATTTTGTGATTGGTATGGTTCACTTATGGTGGTGGTGTTATGTGAATGATGTGGACTTGTCGGTGTTACTTTATAAATTATAATGATCATGGCCTTGTTTGTAATTACATGATTTATTATGATGATTTGTTTAGTTAATATATGTTAAGTATGATCATATCTATGTACATTTTATTAAGGCGAAAGTTTGTGTTCTTCTATTGATGTTTTTAGGTGATCATGTTATACTATGACTATGTCCTTATGTGTGTAGTCTTAGAGTTATTTCATGATTATTCCTACTTGAAAATATTAGTCTATCATAGTTATATTGATGATGTTATAGTAGTATATAGTGTGACTTATATGATAATTGTTATTCCTATCTGCTTCTTGAATATATGTCATATGTACTAAAGTGAAGTATTAGTGTGTCTTGTGTGGTTGGCTTGTGGACCTTACTTGATACATGTATGAATGTGAATATGAGATGTCTTGACATAGGATGCTAAAGTCTCTTAGTCTTGTATGTATGAATGATATGAGACCTTGAATGTTTCTAACAAAGGACTTAATGTTAAAATTAAACCTAGTGGTAAGGTTATGAAACTTGAAGTCGAAAGTCATAATGGTATCCTTCTTGTATGAATGATCGACTTAAGGTTGGTTGTATTGAAAGACATCATATCATCCTTAGAAAAGTCATTAAGATTTGTTCGTCGCCATTGTAAGTCAGCCCTAGGGGACCTCATTGATAGGGTGAATGTGATTGGGTCATGAAGAAGATATGAAACCCCTTCTTATGATCCTTTAATGTAAATTACTCTATGAGAACAAAGGCTAGCATCGAGTCAGTATCGTAACAGAAGTAGCTCTAGTTAAAGGATGAGGCTAGAGTGCAAAGAAACCCTTCATATTCATTAACCATGTGCCTACATGTGATATGTCCAAGTTCTAACCCTCCATCTGGATAGGTTACAACTACGGATTTCATGCTTTTCTACAATGCTTTATGTCTGTATTCCCTATTCTCGTCATATGGGATAACTACTAGTGTTGGAGAAGTTCTATGAACTTTAGGTGTTGGTATCGGAGGCTATCTACATTGCACTATAGGCTTTAAAGATACTAGTGAGAGTCCCTGGGTTTTCTCAAAGAAAATTACTTGGAATGTCTTTATGTGATGAATGTCTCTTAAAATAACTAATGAATGTTATGACTTTAAGTTATGAAAGCATGTTAAACAAGTAAGTACTTATCAATAGTAATTAAGGGTTGTCTAGTTATGGTGTGAAGGGAGCATAGAAATGGTCACTTCATATCTTACCTGGACAAGTCTTAAAAATGAATCTACGTAGCAATGTTGGTACATAGACATTATTCAAACTTAGGTAGTCTTAAGAATTGCTCATTTAATCTTGAAGAGGTCAAGTATGGACATTCTCTTCTTGATTTACTTTATAGGTCTTTTTGATAACCTTTGGAAGGAGAATTTTATATTCAATGAATGTTATGGTTAAGTGAGAATGATCTTATCCCTGGTAGTCTAAAGGATCTATTAAGTGTGTGTGAAAGGTATTGTATGGGCGGTCACTTCACAACTCAATTAAATCAACCTTAGAATCACCTTTGGTGAGAATCTCACGTTTATGTTTTTTTTGTGTATTGTAAATGTGTATATCTCATTATAGGTGGTTTTAAGGATCATTTAGGTGTGCCTACTGAAAGTGTATTGGAGGTCTCTGTTTGTCTTACATAAGTGATTTTTAGGATATCTCTTAGTGGGGGAATTACTTGCTACAAAGTGTCCAATGTGAATTTGAGAAACTTCACTGCAACAGTGAAGTAATTCACTGTAATAGTGGTATAGCTCAATGTAAAGTTTTCCTAAAAATGTCAATGAATGGTTTAGTGTTAGCTTATGTTTTCCTAAGGTGTGAAATTTTTTTCTTATAATTATATTAGATAATTTAAATATAAATGATCATATTTCCATTAAATATTTGTTAGCTTGATTTTTATATATTATGTCATACTTATCACATGTGTTTGTAAGAATTTCATGATTTTATCTATCTCTAAAGTGATTCAAATGTGAAGGTGATTTTGGGATCGAAGGTTGCATTATTGGACCATTCAGCAAGTTGAAGTACGTCCTCAGTTGACTCGAGGGCATAGATGTCTTTATTTCTGTTATTGAGGTATTGTGATATACTTAGTAGTAGAATATTTTTATTGTATGGGCAATTTTGCAAATACTCTTCTGTCAAAGATTTGATTAAATGAAACTTAGTATTTCCTTTTGATTTTTTATTTAAGAGTATTTGGTAGACTATTTGAATGTTTCTGAAAAGTTTTAATATGCACTACTTTTCATATGTATATATGTGATCAATGACACGAAAGGTCTAGTACAAGACCTCCGAGAGGTCATGTGCACCGTGCAACGATCCAAGAATACCCTAACTTCTAGGTGCAGGTCATGAGAAACGTTTCCCTCAACTCCATCAATAGGGGATGAAGGTGTTTTTTGGATTTCACCCCAACCACTAAATATGACTCGGAGAGGTGGAGGACCACTAAGCAACCCTTTCAAGAGTCTTCTAGTTGGACACCCAAACGACCCAACCTATGAACCTCTTTAACTAACTTTTTCTTATCATCAATCACATGAGTCATACTACCCATGGACACTATAATCAAGGCATCCACTACCACATTAGCTCTAATGGGATGGTAAAGCACACTCATGTCCTAGTCCTTTAAAAGTTTTAACCATATTTTTTGTAGTAGGTTAAAATCTTCTTGTATAAACAGATATTGTAAACTCTTGTGATCGGTAAATACATCAAAATGTACCCCCATGGAGATAATGTCTCAAAATTTTTAATGCAAATACCATTAAAGGAAGCTCAAAGTCATGATTTGGGTAATTCTTCTCATGTGGCTTGAGTTGTCTAGATGAATATGCTAGGACTTTCCCATGTTGCATGAGCACACATCCTAGACTCACTTGGGAGGCGTCATAATAAATGAAAAACCCTTCGGTACCCTCTGGTAAATTCAATAACGGAGCGGAGTTGAGTCTATCTTTTAATATCTTTTCACATGATTCTGACAATTTGAATTTGGACTTTTTTTGGGTTAAGGTCATTAATGGATATGCAATACACGAGAATCCCTCAACAAACCTTCTATAGTAACCGATCAACCCTGCAAAACTTCTAATGTCGGTAGGACTCAACGGTCTATCCCAAATTTTGACCACACCGATCTCAACAAAAACTCCCACCTTCTTAACATAGCAAAAAGTTGCTTATCCTTCAGAACATTCAAAACTATTTTCAAGTGACTCATAGATCATTTTCAGTCCTAGAGTATATTAAAGTATATCAATGAAAACAATCACGAACAAATCAAGATTCATTCTAAAAACTCAATTCATAAGGTGTATGAATGTCGCTGAGGTATTTGTTAGACTAAACGACATCAATAGAAATTCAAAGTTACCATATCTTTTAGGAATGCCATTTTTAGAATATCAACCTCTCTCACTCTAAGTTCATGATAACTCAACCTCAAATAAATATTTGAATAGTAACTCGATCCTTGGAGTTGATCAATCAAGTCGTTACTAGGGAACGACTACTTCTTCTTTATGGTGAAATTGTTTAGTTGAAGATAGTCAATGCACATTACCAACGACCCATTCATCTTCTTTACAAACAATACTGGAGCACCCCATGGATATATGCTCGGTTGAATAAAGCCCTTATCTAATTAGTCTTTAAGTTGAGCCTTTAGCTCCTTCAACTCGGTCGGGGCCATCCCATAAGGAGGGATTAAAATAGGCTGCTTATCTACCAACAAGTGTATGCCGAAGTCAATCTCCCGTTCGGGAGGAATTCTAGGAAGTTTATCGGGAAAGACCTCCGGTGTTAAGACCAGAAAGTACCCCTTAGAAGTTAGGGAAAACCCTTGGGTCATGACCGGGCGTACTTGACCCTCTGGGGTTTTTTAAAAGCCCTTTAACTATCGTTCATTGCGTAAGAAAGAAAAAAAATAAGTGTGCAATTTAAAGGTTTTCACAAAATTTAATAAGCTAGTCGTTCATAAATACTTAGAGAATCCCATTGTCACAAGTCAACAAAAGGACACGATATAATATCATCAGGACACAACCCTTTAAATGAAATTAAAAATATATAATAATTCTTAATATTAAAACTAAGAAAACATACACTATGTCCTCGAATATATGAGGATATACCTAATATTGAGAGAGTAGATTTCATAAGCTTTGCCTTCAAATCTTCTAAAACCCTCTAACCTATACATATAGAATATAGAAAAGTATGGGTTAGTACCAATAATGTACTAAGTATGGCATATGCAAAAACATGCAAAAAGTGACGTGTTTAGTAAAAATACATTTTCATGCAAATTAAGTAAAACACTCAAGAAAATAGTAGTAAAACAATATAATAACCATCATTTAACACTTAGATAAGAATTTCCATAATTTAAACAAAAACGGACACTATACAATAAACTTTCAAAATGTTACGGTGAACTCATTTTGGACAGTACAGTGAACTAAACCTATTCCAATGTAGTGAACTTCCAAAGCAAAAAAAGAGGAAGTGAACTCATTCTGTAGAAGTTTCCCTAACTAAGGCTATTTGAAGACTCTTCAGGGTAAGATATGAAGGAAGTGTGCATATGCCTAGTTAAATACATACCAAAGCGACCCTCAAGACTACCCCTTTCGGCTTACTCACCTCGGGAGTACAAGCCACCACTCAATTACAAGACATTAGAAGAACACTCAAGCAACCCACCAAGACTTCCCTTTCGCAATGCCTACTTAGTGCAATGGTTAGATGGTGTCCCATACCACCACCTACCCTATGTAGTATACTCTTTTAAAAGGCTTGGCACCAAGACTCCCCTTTCGGAAGGTCTACATAGTACAATGGATAGAAATAGTCCCATTCCACTACCTACCCTGAGTAGTACATTCTTTTAGGACAGTTAATTCATTCAATTCACATAAGGTTAACCAAGACTCACCTTTCGGAATGCCTACCTAGTGCCATTGATAAATTGCGTCTCTTTCCACTACCTACCCTAAGTAGTACACTCCTATAGAAGACTTACCACTACATTACTTTTGTGGGAGTTAGCTTAACCGACAGACACCATGAGATCAAGACATTGAATCCCTACATTAACTCGTACCGGATGAGGGATCCTCATTTGCCTAGATAAAGGTAATTCTGATAGCTTTTGCATGGCTTTCCCAATAGCTACACCTATGTGGTCAAATAATAAATGGATAAGGAGATTGCTACTAAGTAACTCGTTATGTACTAACGAGGAGTACTCATCTCATGCGGTACATTGGATACAACATCTCAAATCACAAAATGTAAACAACCTTTTCTTCATATCCTCTCGGTGATAAGCATAATCTTCACGGATTCTATACATTATAAACTAAAGTTTAAGGATAACTAGTGAACACCACATCTCAAGTCCCGAAGGGCATTCATCCTCTAACCTATTTCAGAGAGCACTTAGGATGTAGTGAGGTTTCTACTAAAAATTTCATCACAACTCAGGATGAGTATTCACCCCAAAACTGCCCTTTTTAGTTAACTTCAGTTCATTCATTCATTTTGGGGTGTGTGTGTAAATGTGAGCACACCTTGCATATAAGAATCATTTAATTCATATTAACTTCTATACATGCTTTAGACCTTCATTAGTCAAATCACACACTTTACATGCTTCACACAATCATGTACTTAATTTAGGCATAATCTATGCACAATATGTAATTCGATCTCCACAATACACAATACAAGAAATATCTTCATTATCACTTCATTTCCCATATTAGTACTTCAAAGACACACTTTAAATATATACCAAGTATAATAAAATTCATCAAGTAAATACCGCCACCAAGAAGGTGGAACATATCACTCAAGACTAATTTATAATAAGAATTATACTATATAATCAACTCTCCATTTAACGAAGGCATCACAACCTATAAAAAATTTATCAATATTTAATAATAATAATGCCCTTAGGGCAGTAGCTAAATCATAATAACAACAAAAGAAAACAAAAGTTCATTACCCTACACAAACAAGTTCATTTAACCCATTTCTTAAGCTAAAAGTTTGAAATAAAACATAAACATGATTTCATTAGGTTTTGACATTAAAATAATAAATTAATACTAGAAGAAACTCATTTCATTCATTAAAACACTTTAAGAATAAGACCCATTCTTAGAGTCAAAGATGCAAGAAAGTCGAGTTTGAAAACCCTTTCTGAAATACTTTAGAAAGGACTCCTTGAATTAAAGAGGGTTCAAGCATAGATACCATACCTAAAATATGATAAAAACCCCAATTATTTTGATGAATAAACACGTCCGAACTAGACCTCCTGGCCCTCTTTGAGTTTTAGCTCCAATGGTGACTTTGAGAGAGTTTTCTTTAGAGAGGGAATTTGAATATTTGATCTGAGGGCTCTTGTCTAGTTCTAGGACTTGAAACTATTATAATATAACTTCAAAACCATAAAAATATCATCCTTGGGTCATAAAATACTTGGGGTGAATGTATAAAATACCCCATGTCAAGGCAGGAGGCGAGACATCTTTTGAAGGCAGCATCAACGACTTTCAACCAACAGACCGTGTGTCAAAAGACGTCCCGTTGGTAAGGGTTTGTTGTTTGGTTCTAAAACCCTCAACACCTGCAGTCCTTCAGGTCCAATCGACTGACCAAGTCGACGATCCTTCGATTGGTCAACAACTCCCATTGGTGGACACTGCCCTGCAGTTTTTGACTTAAGTCTTTGGACCTTCTCTAGGGCCACATATGGGTCCTAGGTGGAGTCATTCGTAGACGTTAAGCCCCTAAACATAGTATTCTAGGTCTTCGGAACATCTATGACCAATTTCAAGAATAAATAACTTGTAAAACTCACTCAAATACTTCAAGACACACAAGCACATTCGAAGGCATACCTTCCAAACATCATGCACGTTTTTGGATGTTTGACCTCCGAACATAATCAGGCTTCACACATGGCCTAATAACATCAATGTAATTCATTTTAACATAAAATTTACTCAATAAATATTCACTAAGCTGTAGTTAACCTTATTTTGTTTTAGAGCATTACATTCTCCCCCACTTGGAACAACATTCATCCTCCAATGATACTAAACTTTAAGACCATCAAGAACTCCATTGGGAAAGAATAACACATTAAAATCATTATAAAAACACTCACTTTCAAAGCATAAAGAATCAAGGAGCACCATTTAACATTTCCAAACAGTTGCAACACTGGAAACATTTTGCAAAACTTCACAAAATCAAAACTCATCTGTATCCTGCTCTTATAGAGGAATTACTCTCTCCAACATTAAACATGCTCATATACAACAGTTTAACACACATTGATACTTCAATTCAAGATAAAACAATTTTTTTGAATATTCATAAAACTTATAGTGAACATCACTATGACACTGTCAACATGCTAGAAAACAAAAAATATATTCCTTATGTATTTCATAAAAAAAGCATGATCACTTGAATTATAAAACCATATTAACTCATGTCGTAACATAAAACAACAACGATAAAAGGTTAAGACTTACCGGTACTATCAACTACAGATTAGTACTCCTTCTTAGCTTCCACCCACGTAGAGGTGACTCTTCTTTAGAGTATTGGGATCTAGACCACCTTCAGGAGATTGATTGACCTCTTTCCCTCTTGCTTTAATGTTATGGCAGTCCCTCATTTTGTGGATTTATTACCACATGCAAAAAAACCATTCTTACCGGCAAGACACCTACCCATATGTTGCTTTCCACAAGACGTGCACCTAGTCCTCTCAAAAGTGTGGCCACCACCTTGGGATGATTGGTTCGAATCCCTATACATGTTTACCATGGAAGAATCTTTGTGATAGAACCTCTTCTTATGTTTTTGGTTACTAGAATCATTCGACTTAGGCCTCTTACCCTCTTGCCTTATCTCCCTAATTGTGGACTCCTCAATTTGTTGTGCATATACCATGAGCCTTGAAATATCCATGTCAATAAGAAGCATTGACGTACTACACTCGTGTTCCACCAAGATAGATACTCCCATCACAAGTTTTTTCATCCTAGCACTAGGGTTGGCTACCATGGTTGGGGCATACTTAGAGAGTTGGGTTAATTTGAGAGAGTACTCTTTCACACTCATTCCCCCTTGATGATGGTTCATGAATTCAACCATCTTCTTCTCCCTCCACTCGAAGGAAAAGATTCTATCTAGGATATCCTCTTTAAATTCCTCCCAATCAGCGTACCGCTTTCGAAGGGTCTCTCACCCCTCAATTTCTCAAACCAATCTTGAGCCACACACTTGAGTTGATAAGCCGCTAACTCCACTTTATATTGAGGGGTCACACCCATTGCATCTACCACATTGAATAACTCATCTATTAAAACTTCTGGATGTTCATAAACCTTAGTGCCATGAAAGTAGTAGGGCTCATCCTCATGAAATCTCGGAATCTAGAAGATGGAGTGCTAGCATTTGGTTTAGGTAGACCCCCTTGGTTAGCTTGGGCAACAAAGTGATTTTTGACGACATGAGATACAACCGTCATGAGTTGGGTCAATTTCATTAGTGCATCCCTCAACTCCCCATTAGTCATATTTCCTTCAACAAAAGGAGCTTGAGGCATAGGAGGCACTTGGAGATGTTGGGGATCTTGAGGTTCCGAAAGCACTTGAGGTTCTTGAAGGGGAACTTCCTCATTCTCTTTCTTTAAGCCAACAATAGGAACTTCGTTAACGCGGGGAGGGATCCTCTCATTATAACACCTCCCTCCTCCCTTCTAGCGGTTGATCTCCTCGTATTCATGTCCTATAAACACAAAAAGAAGACTTTAAGAAAATACACCTTATATGACTCAAATATAAGGCACGACATGAGAATAGAGAAGAAAGTGAAACTTCTATCATATGTAACCTCTTGTCCATGGATGTGTTGCGACTCACATCAACGACCAAGATACTACCACAAATGGCTTGTTAGACTTTTAGACCCTAAACTATAACCCATTACATAATGCTCTAATACAAAGTTTGTCACCACTCGAAAGTCCCCCCTATTTGTTAGGGAAAATCCTTGGGTCATTACCCGGCGTACTTGACGCTTTGGGGTCTTGTAAAAGCCCTATTAGTGTCGTGAGTTACATAAGACATGAAAGTAGTGTGGAATTAAAAAAATTTCATGACATTTAATAAAAACATTGTCTTTCATAAATACTTAGAGAATCTCATCGTCACAAGCAAAAATAAAGACACGATATAATATCTTAAGGACACAACCCTTTACATGGAAAGAAAATTATATAATAAGTCTTCATATTCAAATAAAGAAAAGATAGATTATGTCCTAGAATATATGAGGACATACCAAATCTTGAGAGAGTTGATTTCCCAAGCTTTGCCTTCAAATCATCCCAAAGCCTCCAACATATAGTTATAGATTATAGAAAAGTATGGGGTTAGTACCAATAATGTACTAAGTATGGCATGGTTAAAAACATGCCAAAAGGGACGTTTTTAGCATAAATACATTTTGATGTCAATTAGGCAAAACACTCAATAATGTAGAAAAAAATAATATAATAACTATCATTCAACACTAACAGAAGAATTTCCATAATTTAAACAAAAAAGGACACTTTACAGTAAACTTTAAAAATGCTACAGTGAACTCAATTTGGACAATACAGTGAACTAAACTATTCCGATGTAGTAAACTTCTACGGCCAAGCAAAGTGGAAGTGAACTCATTTCCGTAGGAGTTTCCGTAACTTAAGGCTATCCTAAGACTCACCAAGGTAAGAGATGAAGGAAGTGCACATATGCCTCCTTAAATACACACCAAAGCGACCCTCAAGACTACCCATTTTGGGTTACTCACCTTAGGAGAACAAGCCACCAATCAATTGCACGACAGTAGATTGACACTCAAGCAACCCATAAAGAGTTCCCTTTCAAAACGCCTTCTTAGTGCAATGAGTAGATGGCGTCCCATACCACCACCTACCCTAAGCGGTAAACTCTTTTAGAAGGCTTGGCACCAAGACTCCCTTTTCTGAAGGTCTACCTAGTGCAATGGATAGAAAGAGTCCCATTCCACTACCTACCCTAAGTAGTACATTCTTTTAGGAGACTTAGTTCATTCAATTCACATAAGGTTCACCAAGACTCCCTTTTCGGAATGCCTACCTAATGATATGGATAAATAGCGTCCCATGACACTACGTACCCTAAGTAGTACACTCCTTGAAAAGACTTAGCACTTTTATTACTTTGTGGAAGTCAGGTTAACCGATATAGACCATGAGAGGTAGTTATGGAATACCAACATTAACCGCTATTAGTACAGGGGTCTTAAACATTCCTAGAGTAAGGTCATTCTCTTACCTTTTATATCGCTTCCCGAATAGCTACACCTATACGAAAACATAATTAAGGGATAAGGAGATTGCAAATAAGTAACTCATTCTCTACTAATCATGAGTACACATCTCAAGAGGTACATTGGAATACAACATCTCAACTCACAAAGTGCAACCCACCTCTTGTGCATATACTCTCGGTTCAAGGCATAACCCCCACAGATTCTAAATATTATAAACTATAGGGTGAGGATAACTAGTGGGCACCAGATATCAACTCAAGAAGGGAATTCATCCTCCAACCTAATTTAGAAAGTCTTAGGATGTAGAGGTTGCTACTAAACACTCCATATCAACTCACGAAGAGTGTTCACCCTAAATCTCCCCTTTTTACTTAACTTGGCTTCATTCATTCGTTTAAGTGTGTATGTGTGTGTGTGTACACATGTGAGTATACCTTGCATAGAAGCATCATTTTATTTCTATTAACTTTTATACATGTTTTAGACCTTCATTCATCAAATCACTCACTTTACATGTTTCACATAATCATGTACTTCATTTAGGCATAATCTAAGCACAATATGTAATTCAAGCTCGACAATACACTATACAAGAAACATCTTCATTATCACTTCATTTCTCATGTTAGGCCTTCAAAGACACACTTACAACACATATCATGTACAATTAAATTGATCAAGTAAACACCGCCACCAAGAAGGTGGACCATGCCACTCAGGAGCAATTTATAATAAGAATTATACAATATAAGAAACTCACCATTAAACCAACCCATGACCACCTATAAAAAATTTCTCAATATTTCATCATAATAATTCTCTTAAGTCGATAGCTAAATAATAATAACAACACAAGAAAACCAATGTTCATCCCTTACACAAACATGATAATTTAACCGATTACTTAAGCTAAAAGTTTGAAATATGCATAAACATGAGTTAATTAGGGTTTGGACATTAAAATCATCAATTAATAATAGAAGAAACACATTTGAATCATTAAAACACTTTTACAAGAAGACCCATACTTATATTCAAAGATAGAAGAGAGTAATGTTTGGAAACCCTTTTAAAATAATTTAGAAAGGACTCCTTGAATGTAAGAGGGTTCAAGGATGGATACCATGCCTAAAATTTCGGAAAAACCCAATGATTTTTATGAATGAACACATCCAACCATTCCACCTTTCCTTCTTTGAGTCTTAGCTCCTATGGTGACTTTGAGAGAGTTTTCTTTAGAGAGGGAGTTTGAATATTTGAAGTGAGGGGTCTTGTCTAGTTCTAGGACTTAAAACTAATCTAATATAACTGCAAAATCATAAAAATATCATCATATGGTCATAATAGAGTTGGGGTGAATTTACAAAATACCCCAAGTCAAAGCAACAGGCAAAACAACGTTTCTGGATAGCATCAACGACTCTCAACCATTTGACCGTGTGTCAATCGACACCTCGTTTTTGAGCATTTGTTTGTTGGGCCAGCAACCCTCAATACATGCATACCTGAAGGTCCAATCGACTTACAAAGTCGACGAGCCGTTGATTGGACAACATGACATCAACTGGTCTCGTTGGTGGACATTGCCAAGCAATTTTTGATTTAAGTCATGGGCCCTTCTCTTGGGCCCCTTGTGGGTCCTAGATGGGGTCGTTCTCGGATGTTAAAAGACAAAACATAGTTGTATAGGTCTTAGAATGTCCCACACAAATTTAGAGCAAAACAAACATGTAAAACTCACTCAAACACTTCAAAGCACACAATCACATTCTAAAGAACATTTTCCGAATGTCATTGACCTTTTATCTCTTAACTTGATCAAACTTCATACTCTAGATAAGAAAATCAATATAAATCATTTTAACTTAAAATTGACACAATAAAAAATAATGAAACTCTAGATAACATTAGCTCATTTTAGGGTATTACATCAAGAGTTTCCCTCACTACAAGTATCGATTCTATGTGAGGGACCTCAGATTAGAGAACCCTAACTCTTACTATGTGGAAGAGACAACCCTTTGAAATCAATTTGCATGCTTTTAGACATGAGATAATCTTAACCCTACGATTTTGAATTTCCTAACTTCCGCTCAAAAATTGGTTGATTTGGGACTTAAAGTTTCACTATCCTTGTACTAAAATAAACAGAGGAAAAGCAAGCATGCAACTAACACATACCTAATATAACATTAAAATCTTGCATATCAAATTCTATCAAGTTAACTGATGTAATTCTATTGACAAAGGAAATAGGACAACCTTTATATACTTTATTAAGAACCATAGAATCACCCCCCGGGGTACAAAAGCAAAAAAGGCTTATCTAATATGTCGTGTAGTATGTCAAATTTCTTCACTACAAGAGGGGTCAAAAAGGACAATGTAGCTCCCAAATCTAACAGAGCATATAATTTGAAGGAAAATAATTTTAACATACCGATGACCATGTGTGGTGAGCTCTCTTGATCACTTCTGGATTGGAGAGCATAAAAGCAATTTTTTCATAGGAGACTCCCAATTTGGGCACTTGTTTGAGCTTGAGCATTTTCCCTTCCTTGAGTCTTCATCATAAGGAAATATCTCTTTATGTGAGCACTCTTTCTAGAACCATAGCAATTACCCGTACCAATTCGGCACTTGCCATCATGTTTTTTCCACATTTTTTACAAATAGGTTTCTCAACATAAGAACCGCCACCTTTCTACTATTGGGGCTTAGGAATAGACACCTTACTCTTGTTTACCCTTGGATCATCAGGAGGATATTGGTTCGAAAAACATCCTTTTAAACATTCATTTGTCTTGCATCTCAAATTTACTCTTGGAAATATTCACATCCTCGATTTTTACCTTCCTCAATTTGTTCGGCATGGACCATTAGATGAGAGATGTCCATGCTATAAATCAACATAGCCGACCTACATTCATAAACCACAAGATCGGATAGTTCCAAGACAAATTTGTTCATCTTTTCCCTAGAATTCGCAACCATAGTAGGATCATACATGCATAGTTGAGTGAACTTGAGACTATACTCCTTCACGGTCGTATACCCTAGACAAACGATGATAAATACTTACATTTTTCTCTCCGTTTGTTCAAAGGGAAAGAAAATATCAAGGAAATCAATCTTGAAAAATCCCCAAGTAATCCAACCTTCTATAACCAGCCTCTCAACCTTCTATTGATCATACCGTTCTTGAGCACCATCTTTGAGTTGGTAGGCGGCTAGTTTCGCCTTTTGTTGAGAAGAAACACCCTTAACGTCAAGAACTTTGAACACTTCATCAATGAAACCATGTAGGTCCTCCTCCACCTTAGAACCAAAGAAAGTAGGGGAATTCATCCTTGTCAAAACCTTAATCATAGAAGCGGTACTGTTAGCATTAGTGTTAACCTGCACCCTTTCATCCCTAAAAATATGGGTAGCCAACACTTGAGTTAAGCTATGAATAGTCGACCTTATTCAACAATAGACATAGATCCTTCTTTAATAGGAACTTGAGGGTTTTGAGGAGCTTTACAGGGAACCACCTCATGAAAATTCTCCTCTCAAAACCTTTGAGCATTGTTCCTCTTTGTATTCATTTCCTATAACCACAGTAAAAATATTAGATGAAAATACTAGAAAAAGTTAATACTATTAGGAACAACTAAGGAATAACAAGAGAGTAAAAGTTCCTACGTATAACTTAGTCTCTCATTCATAAGTGTGGCGAGCTTTACAATTACAAATAAGACCCTACATAGACGTAGTTTAGTGAAACATCAAAAGTACGGTTTAGTTTAACCTAATTCTCTTATACCAAGCTTGTAATGACACAATGTAACCCCTAGCGTAACCGGTGTTGTCATCATCTAAGAGGACTAAGACAAGACTTTAGCATACATCATAGCACATCATAGTTCAAAAATTGAGGAAATACTAAAAAGTTTTAATTTATATCTACTTCATGAGGTTTACATAGACCTCTCTCATATGAAGCTTACGTAGGCTTCTCGCACAGGCAACGTAACCAACTTACAGGAATTCAGTCTAATACATTGTATCACATTTAACCATCTATAAAGTGAATCACACTACTTCGGCATATCCCTTAGTCTATTACAGTATGCCATATATGGTACAATGAACTCTCAACATGAGAATGGAATAATTGTTTCTAACATAGACAAAACTAATAAGGCTCTATGAGTTGGCTCTATCCTCGGAACTTATGAAGACTCACCAATTGACTTAGGAAAGAGCCAATGTTTTTCTTTAATAACCTCAAATATTCTCAATGGTCCGAACCTAAAATGATTGGGAAAAAGGGAGAAAATATGTGTTAGTAGAAACCATATGTACTAAGTATGGCTCCAATGCACAAAAATCACCAAAGCATGTGAAAAGGAAAATTTAGTTAAAATCATGTTTTCTATAAATTTAACTCAACAATCATATATAAGAAGCATAATAATTCTATTGAACGTAATAGCAACCCAACCTGTAAATCACGAAAGCAATATTTGTGTAATGACAAAGACAGAACCCCATAATACTATCCAAGGCCAAGTATCACATTAAGAAATCCAATTTATACTTATGACGTATTCTCTTAAAGTCATCATAACATGATTAATACATGTATACTACTCATAGCTTATCAATATAATCATAATCATCGTTACAATCATAGAAGAACACTACTAGAACCATACCTTAGGATTCCACATGTGCAATGAGTAAGAGAAGTCCCATACCCTCTCTCACCCTACGTAGTAGCCTCAAAGACAACCGTAATAATAGTTCACATTCTTGACTTGTTCATTTACTTTTACATTAGGGTAATAAGTGCAATAACCGACATGAGACCATGTGAGCTGCATCAAATCCGGTGTTCTACTCCCACACTAAAAAAAGAAGGTTAACACTTGCCTAAGGTGTGACCATTCGTATGTAGCTATCCAGGTGGATCCACTAATCTAGTATCGTAGGTAGGCATATATTTAAGGGTCAAAGGGAATGTTTCTAGAAACATTGACTTACTAACCTGGAGATTTCCATCTCGTGAGACAACACATAACTAGGGAATTCGGACTTACTAACGTGAGGAAACCCATATGGCAAGCTGGACTTACTAATGTGAGACCTCCATCTCATTTACATGCCCTTTCGGTTCTAAGAAATTATTCCCTTTAGTAATCATCAAACTCATCATATAATATCACATTAGTCTCTTCTACACCCCTATGTGAACAACTTATCGTAATACCTCATAGGAATTCATGAGTGCGAACTATACTTTCACTTAGAAACCACATAAAAGTGAATAAACCTTTGACTTAACACTTTATTTTAATCATTAGAACTACTTTCAATCATATAATATTCATACCATAATATACTTGCATAATTCATAAATAATTCAATAGTCTAGGGTTATGGATGAGGAATACGTATCATCAACATCACGACCACACATTAAACATAGAAGCATTAATATCTAAGTAACTCATAATTCGTAATTGAAATCAAGAAGAACCAATCAACATAACTTATTGACCTTCCAAGAACCTTCATACTTCCATTACCAAGAATACATAAAAACATACATAGACAATGTAAATTAACGAAGCAATTACATAATTAACAACAATGTAGTCAATCTACATATTCATAATCTTGAGAATTCACAATATTAACTCAAGGTTTTCATGAAATTGGAGAAAGGATATGGGTCTGGGGAATTCTCGTAGGAAATCATTAAGTTACCACTAATATATACTTAAACCACATTAATTCATAATAATTTATCACAATTTATTCATAATTTAGTTTTGTTAATGCAGACCCATAGGTAGAAGAAAAAACTAGATTCGGGGGATTTAGAAAAAAAATTTGAAGTCACCTCCTGGGGGAAGGGATCCTAAGTGTGAAAGAAACCATACCTTAAAGATGAATCACCACGAAATTGAGTATAAACTTGAAGAACTTTTTATTCTTCTTTAACCATCAAAGCTTCTTCAGTGGTGGATGAGTACAGAGAGAATGTAGAAAGAAGGGAGAGCATTGGGGATTTGTTTTGGGGGTTTTATTTGAGTGAGTGATTGTGAGGGAAAACTGAAGTAAAATCAATTTATAACCCTCCCCTAAAATACTCAAAAGATCCCTCACTTAGATTGACCATTTAATGAAGTCAAACTCAAATTTAAATTTCAGATTTTTCATCGGGGAACAAGTCCACATCGTAGAGATGCTCCCACAAATATTTCAAAAATAATTTTTAAACCAGAAGAGTCTACGATCTGGCTGTGTCAGAAACCATGATTTTGGCCTTGGATGTGCCGTGTCCGCGATACGGAATGGCTCCTCCATGCACAAAAGCTACTGCCTCTTGGCAGCCTTGTTGATAAAAAATGGGGTCCCTTGGTGGACCCCTCGGGCGATACTTTGGGGGTTGTACCTGCAAGTTTAAAGTCTATATATATTATTTTACCTATTAAAAGTATTTTTAAAAGTTTAATACATTATACAACACTCATAAACCTTCCAAGACCTAAGGATGTCACTAGTTCTATTTCACTACTTTCCGGACATCATGGTGGTTTTCTTAGCGTTTTGGTTCTAGCACTCCTTATACAAGTTTATTATACTTATTTAGGTATAAAATTCTTATAAGTCTTTTTTTGTGAAGCTCTATTATAGGTCATAGAGCTTCTGTGGTGTGTCACAGTAACACTTAAGAAATCCTGTAGAGTACCTAGGATAAGATCATTCTCACTTAATACAATGACATATATATAATGTAATATCTTCCTTTCCAAAGGTTATCAAAATTCTCATTTATGTAAATAAACACGAGAATGTACATACTTGACCTCTTAAAGATTACCTAAATAATCCTTATAACTACCTATGTTTGGATCATGTCTACTTAATCAACAAACTTTCCTAACTACAGTCATTCTTAAGACTTGTCTAGGTAAGATATGAAGTGACCATTTCTATGCCCCCTTCACACCTTAACTAAAAAAAAAAACATAAATACTCTAGATGAGTACTTATTAATTTAGAATGCTTTTTAACATGATTAATTACTTTCATTAGTTTATTTAAGATAATTCATCACATAACGACATTCAAGTAATGGTCTTGGAGAAGACCTAGGGACTCACTTACTAACATCTTCAAAGACTATTGTGAAATGTCTATATTGCATCCCATACCAACACGTACACTTCATATTACTTCTCCAACACTAGTAGGTATCCCATATGATGAGAATAGGCAATAACCAACAAATACCATGGTAGCAAAACATGGAATCCAGAGTGGTAACCTACTCCATTGGAAGGTTGTTCTACTTGCCAATGGGTAGAATTTGGACACATCCCATGTAGGAACATGGTTAAGTAATATGAAGGGTTTCTTTTAACTATAGCCTCATTCTTTAACTAGAGTTACTTCCCTTACAAAGCTGACTCGGTGGTAGCCTTTCTTCTCATAGAACAATTTACATTAAGGATCAAATGAAGAGGTTCCATATCTAGTTCATAACCCAACAACATTCACCCTACCAAAGAGGTCCCCTAGGGCTTCCTTTAAATAGCGGAGAGGATTGTTTAATAACTTTCCTAAGGATGATTTCATATCATTCCAGGCACCCAACATTAAGTCAACCATTCATAAAAGAAGGATACAATTACGACTTTCTACTTCAAGGATCATAACCTTACAACTAGGTTGAAGGTTCCACATAAAGGACCTTGTTAGCAACATTCAAGGTCTCATGTCATTCATACATACAAGACTAAGAGAATTTAGCATCCTATGTCAAGACATCTCATATTAACATTCATGCATGTATCAAGTATGGGACACAAGACACACCAATATTTCACTTTACCACATATATCATATCATTCTAGAAGAACATTGGAATAACCATTATCATCTATAAGTCACCCTATACATTACTATAGCATAATCAGTATAACCATCATTGACTCATATAGAAGAATCATGAATTATCTCTAAGACTACACACATAAGGACATTGTCATAGTCTAACATGATAACCTAAAAACATCAATAGACGAACACATACTTTCACCTTAATCAAATGTACATAGATATGATCATACTTCACATAAATTAACTAAACAAATCATCATAATAAATCAAGTAATTACCAACAAGGCCATGATCATCACAATTCATGAAGTAGCGCCCATGAGGTCACATCAATAACAATCATAGAAAATATCACTGCCACCATAGGTTGACCATACAAATCACAACATAATTTAGAGCTACATTAAATAAGATAAAGAGAAATAGTGCAACTGTATGACCCCAAAAATGAGTTAGGGTGTCTATATACTATCTTGTTTGTATTATTATTATAAGTTCATAAATTAATTATAATATGTTATATAATAAGTGTGTAAAGTATGAGGTGATCTTGAAGTCAAACATCAAGGAACGATCAAGACGTTCGATGACTAGTCAACTATATGGCTCATGTGTATATACATGTTTATACATTGTATTTCATGAGCTTATGAGGTCTTAACATGAGTTATAATGATTTTTATAGGAATTATATCGAGTTTTGAGAATTTTTGAGGTCAAACATCAAAGAACGTCCAATACGTCCAAAAGAAAGCCTTTAAGACGCTAAAGTGTGTCTTTATGGGGCCTAGACTTTTTGGACATGTTACGTGTATTTGTTTTTGCTGAAAATTATGTGGGAGGTGTAAGACTTACTAAGGTTTTTATTTATTTTGGAAACCTCCGAATACGTCTTCTAAAGGGCCTTGTAAAAGGGCCTACAAGAAGGACACGAGGTTGTCGAGACACTGCCTCAGCAGTGCAATCGACGAGCCAAATGATGCCGAGTTGGTTGAAAAATGGACCATTTGTGGGATATCGTTGATGGAAACTTATATTGGCCATGTATAAACAAAATACTAGTCAAAGGACCAATTGACGGAAGCCACCGATGCCCCGTCAATTGGCCTACTCTCCGTTGATAGTGCCGTCGATGGTGGCCTGGAACTGGTGCCTTCCGCACTGTTTTATGAAGGGGTGAATGAAAAATTTACCCCACGTCTTAACCTTACTATAATTGACTTATTTACCTATTTTGGGTTGTATATAAGTAATCTAAAACGTGACAAACCCATCCCCAACCCAATTCCCTCAAATTGAACCTTCCCTCCAAAATCAATTTTCTCTAAAAATCTCCATTGTTGTTGAAGCTCAAAAACAGCTTGTACATTGTATTATTATTGGTTATTCGCCAAGTTTTTCAGGTTTTCATGTATATAAATGTACGGTGATCATTCATCTCTCGTAATCCTTCCATGTAGAGAGTTAATCTCAATGTTTTCAAAGCGAAAATACGATCAAATCTCTTCCTCTTCAATCTAGCCATGGGTTCTTTCCCAAAACATTTTAAATGATAAAATCATTATTAATTGATGTTAATGGATTGATTTAACATGATTTTTATCCAATTGCATTATGAACCCATGTTTTTTCCCTAAATCGATTTAGTCATAACTTGTTAATAGTTGATTTGTTATTATCTTACATTGAATTTTCTATACCTAATGTTATTTACGTCAATTAATGTTGAATTGATAATGAAGGATCCATGTGGATCAATGTATGAAGGTTTGCAAATGCCTAGCCTAGTTATCAATGTGATCATTGTAATATGGGTACTTAATTGTATATAAATTGATTTCGATCATGTTAAGATGTTTGTATCTACTGTTTTATGTTGATATTAGGTTTGAATTATGGATATGAATCTCGTATGATCAAAGAAAATAAGGCATATATGAATTGAACTCGGGTCTATCAAATGGTAATTTGTGATCTTGATGTTTGGTTGGTTATTTTAGGGTAATTGGTTCATAATGTTGTATATTTTAAAACTGTATAATAGATATTGAATATATAATAGGTTATAATAATCGATTATGTGTTGGTAACCAATGTTGATTGTTGTTGTAAGACTTGATCCCACATTTCTTTCAACTGGAATTCCATGATTGTTCACTATAATCTTTACCTCTTATCAAATTGTAGTAGGATTTCATCTAAGCCATGGTATTTTTAACTACTTCATTTTCGGTGTATTATTAATTAATTTTGATAATGACAATTGGATAATCAAAGAGAGAAAGAATTGATAACAGAATCAACTTCCCTTCACATTCTATAAATTGATAATGCCATGAACATAATGTGATCTAAATGTCAGGGTAGATAAAGCATGATTCGTTTAAGTAATAATCTCTTTAGCGACTTCCCGACATATGAATTGTTCATAAACAAGGTGTATTGATAAATGATTATCAAATGGTGAGAAATTGGTAAGAATGCTTATCGCTTCTACTATTCTATATTAATGTAGTTGATGAAGCCTTGTATGGCATTGTGTGGTATGGTCCACGTATGGTCGTGGTGTTTACTTTATTCTCATTATATATGTGTTAAACATGGACTTGAAGGAAAATTTATGATTATATGAAGGAGTGGTTATGATTATCACCATATGTGTAACTTGTGTCTAGTCTTCTTCTCTAGTTTTGAATGTAGGTGATGTTACTAATTTTATGAGCATGTAAATGGATATGTTAATGTTTTATGTACTTGATGCCTATGATGATGTCTTATAATGCTATATGTGATGTAAAGGTAAGATAGGTACATAAAGACTAAAGCTGATGTACTAGCATAAGCAAGGGTATGGGACTTTGACTATGCATTACACATGTGCACCTTGATGGGATAGTTCCTAGGTTGGTTTTCTAAGGACATGCATAGGACTATATGAACATGTTATGAATATGACTTATATGCTATGATGTAAGTATATGATTTTTCGATGATGTAAGTATATGATTTTTTGAAGTATGAATGTCCGTAGTGTTTTGGATTGTTGATATGACAGTATTGCTCATATGGGTGCACATAAAGACTAGTGCACTGATATATCAACATGTGTTATATTATATGTTATGTGAAAGGTTTGCTCAGATATATGTATACACACACACATGAATGATGATCTAGTAAGATAGAGGACCCTGGAAAGGTGTGCTCAAGTGTATCCTAAACTAGATAGTGTTAATACATATTTTATGTCCATGTGAAAGGATCTTCTTAAATGATTTAGGTTGATGAACTTTCATCTATGACCTATGAGATAAGCATATGAGGGAATGAATCTCCTAAGCCTATATTTTTTAAAGTAGTGTAATAATGTCAATTCAATAAAGGGAACATAGCTTAGCAACGAGTGAACTTGAATATAAGTGTGTGTCCCTTACAAATTTGGAAAGTAAGGTCTACCATATATCTCATGAGGTGGATAACCACAATGTCTCAATAGGTATAAATAAGGTTTCCATAAGTGAATAACCATAATGCCCCATCTAAGTATAAAGAGGGTTTTCACATGTACCTCCAAGTTCCATAACTATTCTTGTCACATAGGACATACCAAGTGAATTCACTTAGTATGCTAGCATGTGTTAATTATCTACCTTGGATAGGTAAGAATGCCTTCCATTGGTGTAAGGCTCTACAACACCAAATTCCATGTTTAGCACCCATGGTTTTAGTGTCGGTTAAGGCTATAGTTACCCAAAAGAAAAATGGACAATGGAAGTAAATGAATAGGATCCTAACTAGGAGGACTTAAGGGAGGTTAATTACGATAGGTTGAAGTAATGAACCCATCTAGATATTGCACAAGTAGCTCGTTAGGAAGTCCTAGGAAGGTGACCAAATGCGTATGTTTATGACTATGTGTTTATGCATGCATGGTAGTATATGTCTATTTGTGATGAAGATTTTCATGGTATAAATCAATGTGATGTGGTATTATTATTATATGCACTATGTGAGTCTTAAAGATTATATGATGAAGATTGTTGATACGAACGAAGATACCCTTATATGCTATTGTTGATGTATGAAGTGTTAAGGTTTGTGGTCTGATGAAGGGTTTACTAAGAATGTATAGGGTTATGGGGATTCATATGTTAATTGTACTAGTAGAAAAATATTAAAGTCATGAAAAAGGACTAATAATGATATATGCAAAGTGAAGTCATAATATGTGTAAGTTGATGTAGCTTACTGTGATGTTCCTAAGGTTCTGAATTAACGTGTCCACCATGTGCGATACTTATATGATGATATGTGATGACTTGTGTAGGTTGTATATATGCTTTTCTTTGTGACTTTAAGGTGATGCATTGCACCAAATATCAGTAGAGGGTTACTTGGGAGGTTAATGAATAAAAGAGATGATAGTTAACTGTTAAGGGAAATTAGCTCATTGTATTGTGACTTGAAAATGTCATAAATTCTTTATGTTATCTTATGTGATATTTGGACTTTGAATATTTCTATATGAAGTATGTGAAAGATATAAGTGTAATTGTCTAAAGGTTTTATAAAGATTTACTCAAAAATGCATGAAGTCTGGTTTTCAATAAAATGTCCCTTTTAAATGTATGCTTTTGCATGGTTGCCATACTTAGTGCATTCTTGTACTAATATCATTCTTCTATACTTTTACAAAAAGTGTATGTTATTCATGCTTAAAAAGTATATCTATAATTGAGGAGCTTGATAGATTATTCCCAATTTCAAGGAAAGGGGTACTTAAGTTCCAAGGATTCCCTACTCACGTCTTACTATAAAAGTTTATTAAATGTTGTATAGTTATGTTTATTTTATAAGGGTCGTGTCCTTAATGTATTCTAATGTTGTTGAGTCTAAGATGTAAATGAGACGTAGATTCTAAGTATATAATATGATATTTTGTATATAAATTTAGTTATGTTTCGAGCATATGATGTGCCATGAATAGTTTTAATTTTTCTGCTAAATTTACTATGTCAATGCGATGAATGATAACTATGGGCTTCTATAAGACCTCCGAGAGGTCAAGTACTCCATGTTACTTGTGGGGGGTGCTCCCCGGATGTGATAGCAGCGTACCACAAATTGATTCTCATCACTTCAATCAATAGCTATATCATCCAATTCAATACCAAAAGACCCTTACCCAAGGCCATGATCATCAATTCAATACAAAAATCATAATACTCAATGATTCTAGGTAAATTCAATATAGATTTATAAATCTAAGACAACCTATAAATCAATTTAACACAATTCATCTATCATTCGATAGCCGAATAAAAACTATACTAGAATTGATAAGCATTAAGACAATATCAAGTCAACCACAAAGTAGTAAAATACTAGGGTTCATGAAGTACATGGGTTCATAGGTAAATTGTGTTAAAATCACCTAATTAACAAGAATTCAACTAATATACAACTAATCAAGACCTTCAATGCAAGAATCCATGCATATATTAAAAAACTAAACAAGTTCATCTTTGAAAAACTTAGAAATCTCTTTGAATTTTGGGCTCCTTGATGAAGAGATTTTCAAGGATAAAAAAACATAACTCAATGAATCTAAACCACGAAATTGATGAATAATCACCAATAAAGTCTTAAATACAAGCTCCTCCTTAAGTTTTTGCTTCAACGGAGAACTAGAGAATTTTGTAGATAATTAGGCTTTTGATTTTTGACAAATGAATTCTTCTAGGAAATTAGGATTTATAAACCCTCTTAAAATACATATAATACCCTTAGGAAACTTCAAAACTCTTATTTGGACTTGGGGTGAAATTACACTTCACCACTTGACATAACAGTGAACCTGCGAAATTGTAGGCTTAACCTAATACTGATCACCTACGGACCGTTACCCAACAAACGACCGTCATGTTGGTCCTGGTTTGGGTCAGAGACTATTCCAAGGGTGTACCTACTCCCATGCCTAATGTTCAACCTATTCCCCTCACCTACGGGATATCGACATACCTACTGGTCGTCGATTGCCATCCGTATGTTGGGCTTCTTTTGACAACTTTTGATCTTTGGAAGGGTCCTTCATCAAGGACCACTGGTTGGTCTTGGGGGATGTTTTCACGGACGTTTCAAACTAAAATACAATCATATAAGATTTTAGGACCTCCCACATCAATTTCATCCAAAACACACACAGAATACTCAACGAAACGAGGTTATAGGGCACACAAAGTGATTTCGAGGAAAACCTTTCGAACGTCATGGACGGTTGACCGCCAAAATTCATGAAACTTAATACACTGCCTATACACAATATTATATATCATATAAGGATCCAATAAGATTATTACTAAAACACATAATCACCTAAATAAACATAAGCCATATAGGTGACTAGTCGTCCAACGTCTTGGTTATCCCTTGACATTTGGCTTACAATTAAACTAAATCTTTAGGAACTCCCTCATTACAACTTTATAAAACATTTTAGAACCATAGACCCTCATGACAAAAATTTTAGGCTCTAGCTTCACTTAAGTCGTTCAAGAGGTAATACAATATATATGGTCTTGACTTAAGGAATATATGCTTATGGACTTGTATTGGTTCTTGAATGTGCATAAGTCTTTTCAAAGTGACTTTTCATGCTATAATGAAATGTCTATTTATAGAATAATTCTATGTTGTGTGTGTATGTTTTCCCATACTTAGTACAAGTGATGTGCTAACCCCATTTCTCCCTTTGTCACAAATATTTTAGGTTCCAGTCGATGAAGGGTTCATGACAACTTTTGAAGGATGACTTGGATCCTCATTCTATAAGTTGGTTAGTTCCTCATCACTTCGAGGACAATGCCACTTTATAGCATTTGATGTTGATTAGTCTTAAAGACATTTTGTTCATTCTCTTTCATTTGAGTAATAAGATTGTATAGCCTATATGTTGCTTTTATGGTATTAATGTATGAGCTATGCCCAATTGTTATACTCTTTTTTATATTGTAATGATATGATATATTTGCTTTACTACTATGTTATGTATCGTATATATGTGTGTGTGTGTGTGTGTGTGTGTGTGTGTGTGTGACAATAAAGTAGAAGACTATGTAATCTGATTATACGAAGGGTCTATGTATACTCGATATGAATATATTATGTGTATGCAAGAGGTCAACGTAAACCCATGATAAATATAGAAGAAAAGTTCTAAATTTTTTGCATTTTTTAGACTATGAATGTAATGATGAATGGTACAAGGCTAGTTCTAGTCCTCTTCGAGGACGAAGATATCGGTTACATCTACGGGTACTTCCCGGATGTGACAAACTTGATATTAATGCATGAGGTTTAATATCTTTAGGATTGATGTCTCATTATACTACGTATGTGTAGGTTCTTATTCATAATTGTGAAGCTCACCAAGCTTATGAATCAGAAGATATATGATGCTTAGGGAATTCTAATTTTCTTGGAAATCCAATGTCGTGCCTCTAGAGTCTACTTTATGTGTTCTTTCACCTAAACCTTGGATGGTGGTTATAGGTATGTAAACTCGAAGGATAGCCTCACGAAGACTTGATGAAGAGATTTCTAATGCTGGAGTTTCTCCCTGTGTAAATACAAATCCTCCTTTTGAAGAGGTTGCTAATGATGATCAACCATTACTACTTAAAAACAATATGCCACTGCTCAATCTTAAGCCATGACGGCCCAAGATAACCCGAAGGTTGTAACCGGAGGGAACCAACATGTTGGAACCTTGGCCTCCCGCTTGAGGAATTTCAAGGATGAATCCCTGACTTTTTCTAGGTCCAAAGTGGGGAAAGACCCCCAAGAATTCATTGATTAAGTCTACAAAATACTCTATGCTTTGGGCTTTACTACTAGTAAAAAGGCCAAGCTAGCGACCGACAAACTCAACGACATGGACCAAATTTGGTACATTCAATAGTGAGACAATAGGACTTTGAGGTTTGGTCGGTGACATGGGAGATTTTTCAGTAGGCTTTTCTTGATAGGTTTTTTCCATGGAAAAAGAGGGAATCTAATGTGAAATAAATCATCAACTGTCATCAAGGAGGTATGAGTGTGCTTGACTACTCTTTTAGATTTACGAAGTTGTCAGAATATGCTTCATGATGGGAGTGTCCAATGAATTGAATAAAGAATGTGGTTCATCTATGCTACATGATAAGATAAATTTATCTCGTCTCATGGTTCATGATCAACAAGTGGAGGAGACAAGGGTTAATAAGAAGAGTGGAGATGTGAATAGGGCAAGGTCGTATTGTCATATCTGGGGGATCACCTCCTAGACGTAACCTGGGTCGTCGTCTTCATCGAGGACTAAGAATATCCTCTAAGCTTACACCATTACATTCACAATTTAAAATGATGAAAATTAAAAAAAATTCTTCTATCTGTCATGAGGTATACATAGACCTCTCGCATACACATAATATAGTAATATCGAGTATAAATAGACACTTCTTATAAGAAGATTACATGGTCTTCTTCTTTTATTGCACATATATATTTAAGATATAACATAGTCTTAAAATAGGATGTCTCATATAATAACCATCTAAAAAAGAGTAAAACAATTTCTCACAGCCCATACATCAATATAACAAAAGCCACATATACGCTATAAAATCTTTAGTATTCAAATGAAAGGAAATGAACATATTGTCTTTAAGACTAATCAACATCCAATGCTAGAAAGTGGCATTGTCCTCAAACTAGTGAGTAGCAACCCAACTTTTAAAATGAGAATCCAAGTATTCCTTCAAATGTCGTCACAAGACTTCATCGACCAAAACCTAAAATGTTAGGGAAAAGAGAGAAAATGGGGTTAGCACATCACTTGTACTAAGTATGAGACCATACCAACCAATAAGACAAATTCATTAAGTCAAGACCATGTACATCACAAGACCAACAATACTTTGTTTTGTCTAGCCAAAATGCATATAAACATAATTGACCACATAATCAAGAAAACTATATCATTAAGTTATAATATCAAGAACCATGTATAAGAATTAATAACATCATAATCAAAGCAAGACAAATATACATTAACCCTCATTAAGTCCGCTAGAGCAATGAATGAGCAACACACAATAACCTTACTCAATCAAGTAAACCCAACAAGAACCATAAACAATGTCCAACATCCCATTACTTATCATTAAGAGTACATAGCATCATACTTTAACAATAGAGACCAACATATATTTATAAGTGAAACCAACATCATATTAGCATTATCAACATGTAAGATCATTATATACATATCATTTACATACATAAGCATATAAATATATAAGAACATCCTTATAACACTTCCATTAGGGATAACTAGTTCAATGTTTAGGTAGAGTCCCATATCATACTCAGACTATGTGAAACACCTTTGGCCATCCAAGTTAGAGTTCATTCAATTATTTCATTTTACCTTTTGGGAACATCTTGCCTTAACCAAAATATACCAAATGAGCTTAAATGGAATCCGGTTTAATGGAACCCAACACCTAAAGAAGGTGGAATACTTGCCAAGGTAGTACCAAAACATGAACATAGCATCTAGGTGGATCCACTAGCTGTTATTCCTATGGGTGAAACATAGTTCAAGAACTAGGAAACATAGTTGGGACTCTCTTTATGATACATCAATTATAGTCTCCAATCTCATGAGTACTATTGTAATCCTACCTTATTTATGTGGTAAGGAACACTTCTCATTCGAGTTCATCCGTTGATAAGCTAGAGTCCCTTTTGTAATGTCTTTAAGCCCTTTATTAATCATGATTTTTAATGCTGGTCATAGGGTCTAGATTTATAAAATCATCATCATCATAACTCAATAATAATTTCATGAGTATTGTACTTTCATTACAATTCATACATGTGAGGTTAGAACATTTACATATCACATCATGATAAGGAACATTGGTAAGTTATCACCATCAATTTAACATTTACGTCTTATCCAACAATCACAATCCATAGTTCATGAAATTTCAATTAAAAATCATACCAACCCCATCAATCTTAATATAAGGTATACTTCAATTAAACATGATAGCTCAATCATAAGTAATCATAATTGAAGTAAAGAATCGAGATCACAAGACTTACCCCAATCTCCTTCATAAGAAATCATCAAGGTCTTACCATAAACAATCCAATTCAACCGAATAATGGTATAATATCATCACAAAATAGTATCCAACATAATAATTTAGTTAATTGATTCACTATACAAAAATTCCTCACTATATCATAGAATTAGAGACTTAGGTCATGTTTATACTCTACTTCACAACCTAGGTCAATTACTCAAGAACTAGCATAATTGGATTACAATATATCACAATATATTCATATATTAGCATGATAACAACATAGGATAATAATTCACGCACTAACAAAACCAATTGTATAAATACTATACAATTAAATTCAAGATCACAACCTAGGGTTAACGGGAAAAGGTCATCTTCCACAAACTTAATCAATGTATCAAGAATAAGTATAATTTAATCATAATAATTCTTAATACAATAATAATAACCAAATGAAAATATAAACAAAGCAATTACAAGATCATTTTCGTATTGAAAGAAAACCCACTTGAATTTCATACTTTTGAAATCAATTTGGAGGAGCCCTTTGGGGAAAGAGATCCCAAAGGTGAAAGAAATACCGTACCTTACTAATTGATGAATTTTGATGGAGAAACTTTAGCCTTAGCATTCCTAAAACACAGATTTTTCTTGGTCTACAATGGTGTTTCTTTGGGAGAGATAAAGAAGAGAGAATGGCGGAGCAATTTGGGTTTGGGAAATTATGAGAGTTAAGTGAGTTTAAAGATTAGGGTAGTTTATATAAGCACTTAACTAACTTAATTAAACACACCATAATAACTAATTAACATCCTGACTAAAATGAATAATTAAATTAAGTTAATACAAAAAGGAAGCGATATCGGGGACTGACCTACGACACCACAACTGATGGGCCGTTGGTCAGTCCACAGGCAGTGTTGCCTTCTGTGCTGCATGTCCGTATTTTTGGGATAATGACTATGCTATTGGCCTATTTAATGTATTAATTACTATAGAATAATGTTATTACACCCATTGTTGGGTTAAATTGGATAGTTGATGGTAAAACCTTGGATGATGGCTTGTGAAGGAGATTTGGTAAATCTTCTTATCTCAATATTTTCTTCAATTATGATTACTTGTGTTTACTGATGAATTTATATTAATTTATACCTTATGATGAGATTGATTAGGGTTGCAATGATGTTAAATTGGAATGTCTTCAATTATGGCTTGTGAGTTGTTGGCTAAGATGTATTGACATAAGGGTGGTGATGAATTTTCCTATGTGCCTTGTCATTATGTGACTCTATTAAATGTTTTACCCTCACATGTGTGAGTTTTAATCAAAAGGACAATAATCATGCAATTCCTATTGACGTATGATGATGAATATACAAGGGGTTAGACCCTATGACCTAAACTATTTTATAATGATTAATAAAGGCTTAAATAAATTTCAAAAAGGATTCTAACTTAGCATCGAGTGAAGTGAATTTATGATTGTCGCTTCCCACAAAGAGAAGGTAGGATCACTAATCTGCTCATGAGATTTAAGACTACAATGCATGTAGCATAAAGAGGGTCCCAACTACATCTCCTATTTCTTGAAGTATGTTGCGCTTACAGGAATACTAGCTAGTTGATCCACGTAGATGCTATGTTCATGTTTTGGTACTACCACGGAAAGTAGTCTTCCTTCTTTCAGTGTAGGGTTTCATGACACCGGATTCCTCATTATCTCATGTGGTGTATATCGGTTAAGGCAAGATGTTACCAAAAGGTTAAATAAAGTAATAAAATGACCTCTAACTAGGATGACCTAAGCGGATTAGCTTAGTCTAGGTATGTGTATGGGACTCTACCTATACATTGCACTAGTTAGTCTTGAGGAAATTCATAGAAGGATGTTCTTATGTGCTTATATGCTCATAAATTTTAAAAGATATGCATATGTGGAACTTAGATGTTAATTACATTGTGTGACATTGGATTCACATTTGAACATGTGGTTAGTCTCCAATGCTAAAGGTTATAATGGTTACTCTTAATGATATAATATGTGATGTTGGTCATTGCTTATAGTTCTTGTTGGGTTTACTTCATTGAATGAGGTTATGGGGCCTTCTTAGTCAATGCACTATTAGACTCAATGGGGGTTCATAAGTGATGGTCTTGCATTGGTTAAGATATTTTGAACTATTATACATGCTTGTTGATATTATAAATTGAGATAGAGTTGTCTTGATTATGTTCTCAAGTATGTTGAAATGCATGTGACTTGATTAGACTTGGTATTGTTGGCCCTGTGATGTGCATGGTCTTGACTAATGCAATATGTGCTCATTGACTTGTATTGGTTCTTGAATATGCATAATGCTTTTGAAAATGACATTGCATGCTTTAATGAAAAGTCACTTTTTAGCATAATTTCTATGTTTTGTTCTCATATTTTCCCATACATAGTAGAAGTAATGCGAAAACACATTTCTCCCTTTGTCCAACTTTTAGGTTCCGGTCATTGAAGGGTTCATGATGACTTTTGAAGGAAGACTTGGATCCTCATTCTCCATGTTGGGTCGGTCCTCACCACTTCGACGACAATGCCACTTTCTAGCATTGGATGTTGAGTACTGTTAAAAATATTTTGTTCATTCTCTTTCGTTTGAGTACTAAGATTGTATTGCCTATATGTGCCTTTTATGGTTTTGATGTACGGGCTATGCCAAACTGTTATACTCTTTTAAAGATGGTTATGATATGAGACATCGGTTTTAATACTATGTTATATATCATATATATATATATATATATATATATATATATATATATATATTCCATATAAGTAGAAGACTATGTTATCTTCTTATACGAAGGGACTATGTATACTCGATATGAATATATTATGTGTATGCGAGAGGTCAATGTAAACCTCACTATATATATAGAAGAAAAGTTCTAGGTTTTCCGCATTTTTAACCTTTGAATGTAATGATGGATGCTAAGAGGCTAGTTCTACTTTTATCCTTGGATGACAACGCCGGTTAAATTTAGGGGGTACTTCTCGAATGTGACACCTTCCATATCTTGGCTGCTGCAAGCTGCCATGCGTAGCTTGCTCACAAATGTTTGGGTCCTCATTAAGGACCCTTTGAGTGGTCCTTGGGGAGTCCTTACTGGACCTTTGGACCCTTTGTTATATGTTTTACCTATTTAAATTCTTTTTACAAGTTTTGGACTTCATTTGACACTCCCAAACCTTAACGACACATCGGGACATCCTTAGTTCAAATTAGCTAGTTTCCAGTAGTCAAGGTCTTTCTTTGTTTTATTGGCTCTAAACTTTTCTGATTGAGTTTAATACATTATTAGGTCTATAAACATCATTTTAAACATTATTTACTAGGCGAATCTCTAGTCTTAATCATGGAACTTCTTGACTTTACATGTCTAGAGCCTCACATGTGATGTAAAAGGTTAATGACATCTTAATAAAGTATTTTAGAACGTGTATAGTTGATTTGAAGTAGTCAGTAGGCCAAACATCCTAGATATTCCAAAGTTAGTCTTTAGACGTGCTAGTGTGTCCTTGTATTGTTTCCTTGTACTTATGTGTTGTTTGGAGTCTATAAATAGTACAGGTAATTCTAGCATACTAGTAGACATGTTTAGCTCGAGGACAACCCTAAGGTCCCTTAAAGAGGACCCAAATGCTGGATAAAGAAGCTGCCCAAGGCAGCGTGCAACACCATGATTGGGAGTCCCTGACGTGCTGTGCGCCTGTAAATTTAACTACATGTGCTTCGATCAACCAACACAAGGATAAATTGTTCAAAATTATTTTTGTAAAAATTAGAAGCTGCCTCCGTGAAGCACAAAAATTTCCCAAATTTGGTTCTGTCGTTTTAAAGTGAAGTTTGACATTTTAAAAGTCCCATAAGTATGGGGTTATTTTGGTAACTTTAGGAGTCGGTTATATACTATTTTGATGCCCTATTTAGCCCCTCTACCAAGTAAAAACCCCATTACCCCATAATAAATCACAAATACCAAAGATCTCTTCTCTTTAAAATTCTCTCAAACCTCCATTGGAGGAAAAAGTCAAGCTCAAAGTAGAAGATTAATTGTGGAATGCTTTCTTCTCTAATTGCGTGTGATTTTTTTCTACTAAGGTATTAGGATCCTTCTTCCTTAGTTATCCATTCATCTATGGAGTTCCTTTAAAGGTTTTAAATGAGATCTCATGATCACACTCTTTATCTTTCTATCTAGCCATGGGTTTCTTCTCAAAATGATTTAAAAGAATGCTTATGATAAATAGATGATTATATATTGTTCTTAATGTGATTTTCAATATAATTTCATGAAGAACCCATGATGCTTCTCAATTCTCAATTTGGCCTATATTGTGGGTGATGTGATCTTCTCGAGGTGTAGTTAGATTGTGATTTTTATTATGTTAATGTATCTATTACTATTGTTTTCCATATTGAATTTCTTATGAATTGTTGTCAATTAATCAATGATGATCAAAGCTTGGAGAATTTGTAAGATTTCCCTATTTCTCTATTTTGTATAGAATTGGTAGTAGAAAAAGTGGTGAAAGACATTGTGTGGTATGGTAAACTTATGGTGGTGGTGTTTATCTTATTGTAAATCTCTATGTTTGTTGATAATTTCCTTTATGGCGAGTTTATAAATTATGAAGTTTGGTTATAAGGATCACACAATGTGAAGTATATGTCTTGTCTTTCAATCTAGTATCATGTGCTAGGTGTTGATGGTGCTTTCTACATTTTAGTGAAATTGTTAGGTTTTGGTATGGTCTATGTTCTGCAATTGATGAAGTGCTAATGGTAAATAACCCCCTACCTATTTACCCCTATATGAATGTGTGATCCTAACTAATGTTTAGTGTCCTAGATATAATGTTGAAAATGTCTTGTCTCCTATGCTATGATGTGGTGGTGGTCTATGAATGAGTACGTATTGTGGTCTTAAGAGAGTGGCTGTCTCATTTTTATGTTGATAGCCATTATGTGATCCTGATGTATAATGTACACACACACACCTCATGCATGTCTATGAGTAGTAAAGATTCATGGTGTCTAATGAAAGGAGAATTCTCATATGCAGTAATGTCTACTACTATGAATATAAATTATATGGTCATGAAATGTATTTTAACTAGGATTACTTGATAGGTATACTAGTGTAGGAAAGGGTATGGTACCTTCCCAATGCATTGCACATGTGTACTTTTATAGGATAGTTCCGAAGGTGGTTACTCTATGTACACGAATATGAATGCATTGTTAAGCTATGAAATGAAAGTACATGATATGACGAAGTACGAATATCTGTAGCATCTAAAAGTGTTTATGTGAAAGGTGTTCTCATATAAGTACACATACACACACATGAAAGCACATCTATGAAGAATGCATGATAATCTAGAAAAGTAGGGTATTTTGAAAGGTTTTACAAATTGGGCTCTAAAATAGATTGTGCTTTAATATGCTATGTCCATGTGAAAGGTTTTCTCACTTTATTTTCAAAAACCCCAAACCCTTCCCTCAAGAACGACTCTCAAACCCCATAGAAGCTTGAACTCATGAAAGGGATAGGATGGCTGGTTGTGGACGTTTTCTTCATCAAATATTCATGGGTTTCTTCTCATTGAGGTATTCTAGCCTTCCTTGAACTTCTTTTCATTCAAGGAGCCCCTTCTTAATCATTTCAAAAAGGGTTTCAAACTTAAAACTTCTTTATTCCTTGAATATATGTATGGGTCTTTGCATGAAAATGTTTTAATGATTAAGATTAGTTGTTTTTATTATTAAATGATGATTTTAAAGTGAAAACCCCAATGAAACTATGTTTATTCTTTTAATCAACTTTTGTCTTATTAAATAGGTTTAATGAGCATGATTAGTAAATGTTAGAGTTATGTCTTCTTTAAAGTTGTATTGTAATTTAGCTACTTCCCTAAGGGCTATTTTATGATGAATTCTCAAAGAACTTGTGAATAAGTGGTGAAAGCTTGGTAAATGGTTAATTGGTCATATTATTTTGTTCTTATTGTGAAATGCTCTTGAGTGGTATTGTCCACCTTTGGTAGCGGTGTTTACTTGAAGTATATGAATGTGTATTTACATGTCTAATGTGAGTATGTCCATGAAGACATAGTATGTGAAGTAAAGTTAAGTGATAATGATGTTACTCTTGCTGATATGGTTTATGATGATTTTTATGTGAACTATGCGAGATATTATATCTAAGGGAATTATATGTTTGTGTGAAGCATGCTCAAGTGAGTAATATGATGAATGATGATGCAAGCATGTTTAGAAGTCAATGTTATTAAAATCGTAATTATGTGAATGGTCTGATCATATGAACACACACACTCGCATTTAGAATTAATGGATTAAGCTAAATAATATGAATAAGATGGGTAGTTTGGGGGTTTACAATCTTCTTGATTACAGATGAAGTGTTTCGTGTTATCCTCGTTATCTTCCAACAGCTTTCTAAGATAGGTTGAGGGATGGATACCCTTCGTGAGTTGAGATTTGGTGTCCAATAAGTTATTCATTATCCTAATGTAATGAACGTTTAAGACTCCCTCGGGGAGTTATTCTTAGCACCGAGAGGATATGAAGAAGATGTGGTTACACTTCATGTGTTGAGTTGTATACCTTTTACCTCTTGACATGAGTACTCCTCGTAAGTAGAGAATCCATTACATAGAAGAAATCGCCTTATCCCTTACCTATGTGCTAGCATAGGTGTAGCCATTGGATCTCTTGACATAATTACTCCTCTTTAGAGGAACTTTCCCAAGATTTTCCTTCTAGACTTCAACCTTGGTTCCAAAACCTATACATAGATAGTATAGAAAAGTATGGGGTTAGTACAAAACCATTTACTAACTATGGCATATGCAAAAACATGCAAAATCTGACACTTTAGTATAAAACACATTTTCAATACAATTGAGTAAAACACTCATTAATATAGAAGTAAAAAAAACATAAGAATCATCATTAAACACTTTAACAAGAATGTCTATTATTTCAGCAAGAAGAAGCTCCTTACAGTGAAGTGACCCAAAATTACAGTGAACTCATGTAACTTTTATGGTGAACTACAATGATTCCAAAGAAGTGAACTTCCAAAGTTTTGCAATGAGAAAGTAAGCATCATTTCCGTCGGAGTTTCTCTATTAAAGGTCATCATAAGACTCACTAAGGTGAGACATGAAGGAAGTACTCATATTCCTCCTTCAATACCCGCCCAAACAATCCTCATGACTACTTCCCTTTTTGGAATAGTCACCTAGGGAGAACAAGAACCCACTCACTTGCAATACAATAGAAGACTACCCACGCTCCAAGAATTGCCTTTCAAAATGGCTACATAGTGCAATGAGTAGATGGCCTCCCATACCACCACCTACCCTATGTAGTACACTCTTTTCGAAGACTTGTCACCAAGACTCCCCTTTTGGAAGGTCGTACCTAGTGAAATTGATAGATAGCGTCCCATACCACCACCTACCCTAAGTAGTACGTTCTTTTAGGAGACTTAGTTCATTCAATTCAAATAAGACTCACCAAGACTCCCCTTTCAGAATTCATACCTAGTGCAATGAATAAATAGCGTCCCATTCCACTACCTACCCTAAGTAGAACAGTCCTTTAGAAGACTTAGAACATTCAATTCTTTTGTGGGAGTTAGCTTAAATGATAGAGACCATGATATATAAACATGGAATCCCTATATTAATCCCTATCAGATAAGGGATCCTCACTTGCCTAGAATGAGGTCATTCGATTAGCTTTTACATGGATTGTACAATAGCTACACCTATGCATTCACATAGTTAAGGGCTAAGGATATTGGTACTAGGTAACTCATTCTCTAATAACGATGAGTACTCATCTCAAGACGTACATTGGAATACAACATCTCAACTCACGAAGTGTAATGATCTCTTCTTCATATCCTCTTTTTGCTAGGCATAACTTCCCACAAATTCTAAACATTATAAACTATAGGTTATGGATGATTAATGAATACCACACTCAACTCACGAAGAGTGTTCACCCCAAAATTCCCTTTTTGGACTTACCTAAACTTCATTCATTCAGTCAAGAGTGAGTGTCTGTACATGTGAGCAAACCTTGCACATAAGCATCATTTAATTTACATTTAACTTATATATATACATAGACCTTCATTCATAACATCACACACTTTACATGCTTCACATAATCATATAAGTCCTTTAGACATAATCCTTAGCATTCTTCTCATAACAATCTTCCAAAAATTGTTAACAAGAATACTTCATTTAAGCATACTCTCTAGACTACTTCATATTATAGATTCATAAGGCATATTTCAAAAAGAATAACATTACTATAATCTTACTTCACATAACAAGACTTTATCGTCTCATTCACAATAAACAAGTAACTTCACATTCATACAATTCAAATAAACACCGCCACCAAGAAGATGGATCATACCACTCAAGAGCATATCAAAAGTAGAGCCAAACAACATAACGAACATACCCTTTTATCCAAGATTTTATCACTTACAAAATTTTACTCAATATTCCATCATAATATATCCCTTTGGGCAGTAGCTAAAAATCAATAACAACAGAAGGAAACAAAAGTTAAAAGAATACAAAACTAAGCTCATTTAACCCATTTCTTAAGTCAACATTGGATAAAAATAGTTAACATGATTTCATTAAATTCTAAACCTTAAAATCATAAAATACCATTAGAAACATCATTATTAAGTCATTAGAAACGTTTTCATGCAAGACCCATATTTAGAGTTGAAGCTAGTAGAAAGTAGGGATGAAAAACTTTTTTAAAAAATTCATTAGAAGGGACTCCTTGAATGGAACAAAGTTCAAGGATGGATACGATACCTCACATTAAAGATAGTATCCATCCTTGAACCCTCTTCCATTCAAGGACTCATTTGAAAAACATTTCATAGAGGGTTTTCAAACTCTATTTCCTTCTATCTTTGATTTGAAGCGTAGGTCTTCTTGTAAAAGTGTTCTAATGATTTAAATGTGTTTATTCTAAAATTACTTGATGTTTTTCATGTTAAAAACCTAATGAATTTATGTGTATGCATTTTTCAAGCTTTTTGTTTAAGAAATGCGTTAAATGATCATGTTTTGGTAAGGTATGAAATTTGTTTTTCTTATGTTGTTAGTTTGGTTTAGCTACTTCCCAAAGGGACTTATAATGATTAAGTATTGAGAAATTTGTTATAGGTGATGATGTTTTGGTTATATGGTGAGTTGTCTATATTGTATAATTTTTATTATAAATTACTCTTGAGTGGTATGGTCCACCTTCTTGGCGCTGCTGTTTATTTGATGAACTTCATATTAATTAGTATGCTTTGTGAGTGTTGCTTTGAAAGGCCTTGTATATGAAATGAAGTGATATTGAAAATAAGCTTTTTCTTGTGTTTAGTGAAGTTGAATATCATGTTTGGCTTAGATTATACAAAGTAAAATATATGACTTTATGAAGCATATCAAGTGTGTAAGTTGATGAACATAGGTCTAAAGCATGTATAGAAATTTATATTAATGAAATGATGTTTTTATGCAAGATGTGCTCACAATTACTCACACCCACTTAAATTAATGTATGAAGTTAAATTTAGTAAATACAGGAGTTTTGAGGTTAACACTCTCACACTTTGTGAGTGAAGATGAAGTGTTTAATACAAACCTTACTACATCGTAAGTGATTTCTAAGATAGGTCGGAGGATGAATACCCTTCGTGAGTTGAGATGTGGTGTTAACTATCTATCCTTAACCTATAGTTTGAAGTGTTTAGATTCCGTGGGGGTTAGTCTAGCACCAAGAAGATATGAAGAAGAGGTGGTTACACTCTGTGAGTTGAGATGTTGTATTCCAATGTACCTCTTGTGATTAGTACTCTTCGTTAGTAGAGAATGAGTCTCTTAGTAGCAATCTCCTTATCCCTTAACTATGCTCCCACATAGGTATACCTATTGGGAAAACCATGTAAATGATAAAAAGAATGACCTTACTCTAGGAAAGTATGGATCCCTCATCCGATAGAGAACCCTCCACAAAAAAATTGATTGATCTAAAAGTCTTCTAAAAGAACGTGCTACTTAAGGTAGGTGGTGGTATGGTATGCCATCTACTTATTGCACTAGGTAGAACCTTCCGAACGAGAATAGTTGGTGTCAAACCTTATAAAATAATGTACTACTTAGGGTAGGTGGTGGTATGGGATGCTATCTGCTCATTGCACTAAGTAGTCCTTCCAAAGAGAAGACTATGGTGGTTTATTGGGTTTCCTTTTAAAGTCTTGTCATTGTGGATTGCTTTGGTCTGTATTGAAGAAGGAACATGCATTCTTTCTTCATGTCTTACCTTAGTGAGTCTTAGGATAATCCCGAGGTACGGAACCTCCTACAGAAATGAGTTCACTTTCTCTTTGCTTGGCCTTGGAAGTTCACTCACATAGAATAGGATAATTCACTGTTAATGATTTAAATGATTTATCGTGATGGCTCAAAATATTTCACTGTAAGGGTCATTTGATTTCACTATAAGGGTGTAAAATTATGGAAATTCTTCTCTTTATGTTAAATGATTTTCCTTATGATGTTTTGCTTCTATATTCTTTAATGTTTTACTTAAATTACATGAAATGTTGTTCTACTAAAATGTCACTTTTCGCATGTTTTTGCATATGCCATACTTAGTACATTATTTGTACTAACTCCATTATTTTCTATTCTATAACGCTGGATGCTTTTGGAATGTTTGAAGACGTAGCTTTGGATCGAGACGAAGTAAGTAATCATATATTAGAGTGCATAGTACTTTTCTTAATTTCTTAGTTAAATAATTATTATGTAATTTACTTTAATGTAAAGGGCCGTGTCCATAAGATATTATGTCGCGTCTTATGTTTTGATTGTAACGATGATTTTCTCGAAATATTTATGAAATACAAGTTTTTATTCAATGTTCTTGATAAGTTTTAATTTTGCACTACATTTCTTGTCATATGTAATGAACGATAGTAAAAGGGCTCATACAAGACCATAAAGTGTCAAGTACACCTTGTTATGACCCAAGGGTTCTTCCTGAATTCTAGGGGGGGCTTTCGGGTCATGACACCTTCCTAATAGAACACATCCTTGAGGTCAAGATAAATCTTTGTGTAACCCAAATGAATTGAATAACGGGACCCATGAGTTTTCTCAATGATGTAATTCCTCAAACTCTCTACATTGGGAAGACACAACCTTCCTCGATATCTCAAGACATTATCTCCCCTAAGGAGAATGACTCATTAAGCTTGCCAAGAATCGATTCCTTCAACTCCATCAATGGTTGATCAAGAGGTTGTTTTGTGTTCATCTCAACTACCGACATTGACTCGGCGTTATGATGGACCATAAATATAGCATTCAGAGAATCTTCATAACGCCCAACCTAGCAAACCTATGAACATCTTTCTCTAGATATTTCTTAGATTAATCAACATGAGACACACTACCCATGGACAAACGACATAGAGCATCTGCAACAACATTGGCCTTGCATAGGTACTAGAGAACACTGACTTAGAGAAAGGTCACTTAAGAAGGACAAAGAGAGAGAGCCCATACACCCTCTCTAGTCACACCTAAATGATCCATAAGACCACCTATAATGAGATAAACACACTTACAATTCACCAAACACTTAAACATGAGATCCTCCTACTAAAGGTGATTAGAAGTTCATTCGTGTGAGTTGTGAAGCGACCGCCCATAAAATTCCTTCACACACTTAAGAAATTCCTTAGAGTACCTACGATAATTTTATTCTCAATTAATATAATAACATACATATAACATGACAATCTCCTTTCCAAAGGTTATCAAAAGACTTACATAAGTAAATCAAGAAGAAAATGTCCATACCTGGACACTTAAAGATTACCTAAATAATCGTGAAGACTACCTAAGTTTGGATCATATCTACTTAATCAACCAAATATCCTAACTAGAGTCATTCTTAAGACTTATCTAAGAAAGATATGAAGTGATCATTCAAATTCCCCATTCACTCCTTAACTAGACAACCCTTAATTCTTAACAACCCTAAAATGACAAAGCTAAGTAATGCTTAATATATCTAGAATGTCTATGATTAGACCGGGTTCACACGGATTGATGCGCGTAAAACAAGACCTTAAAACCATTGCAACAGCTAAGCCAACTAACTTGGTGATTTGTTTGAGCTACATATGGTTGGGTCCAGCCATGTAGGGAACCCAAATATTAGGATTTACCCAGATAAGTCTTTACCAAACTTAAAAAGGGGAAATCTTAAGATTGGAGGGTCTAGGGTAACATGGTCTTTTCAAGACTATGGGTGGTATTGTAATTACCCTTAATATTTTATTAATAAATTATTTAATATGGTGGAGGGTCATTTGGGGGAGAAAGGGACGAAGTTGGACTTTGAGCAAAATCTTGCTCCATCCGTGTTCAAACCTAGGTGGAAGCAATGATTTAATTGATTTATTGTATTTAGTGAATTATTTAAATAAATTAGTATTCAATTTTCTGATTTAATTAAGGTGAAATCAGATTTTTAATAAATAATAATAATAATAATAATAATAATAAATTATGAGGAGTCCTTGTTTAACTAAGTCTCCACCTAACTCTCCTAATCCTAATCCACTCAAACTCACGTTTCTCTCTACTCTTATATCACTTGAATGTCTGATTTTATTTAAAAGAACTAAACAACAAAAAAACACAAGAAAATTTAGTCTAAAAACATAAAGCAATAAAAAGTTCTTCACAGGATAGTGCTTGATGTTTCGGTGGTGAGGCTTGGTTTCATGGTAAATTTGCAGCATTTAAAAAAAATTGAACGAAATTAAGATACGGGTTTTCCTCCTGTACTCCTTTCTCCAAGAGAATTTCCTCTCCACGAATTCAACGAATTTTGAAACTAGGGTTGTTCCCGTTCTTATCGAACTTCTGTCCCTAGTATCCTTCTGATTTCAATCTGAAATAGTGTAGAAATCATGTTGTTGGTATGTTTTATTGTAGTTTATGTATGAAGTATTATTTTCATGATAATGTTTTCATTATTATGTGTTTGGAATTGTAGGCATGTTAATTTATGTCAATCCAAAGTATGTGAAAGTGATGTTTGTGCAAATGTTTGTGTAAATCATGATGTGCAAAAGTGGTGTATTGTTTCTGGATTTAATTATAATTCTTTTTTAAATATAACCTTTAAAAACAATATACTTAAAGGTGCACAAAAATATTCATGAAATCTCCTAAGATCTAATGAACGAATGATGATAACAAGGAGCTTAAAATAGTGAACAAATTTCAAACATTTGGTAGGTTGGGTTCGGCCAATCAAAGTGGCATAAAATGTAATTAAAAATCAATGTAAAATAAGTTAAATCGTTAACGATTGAAACCAATACATCATTACATCAAACCTACAAAAAAATCAAAAAAAAAGATTAAGGCAAAAATGGATTGGAGGAGACTAAATTTCCAGCTTCCTGGAAATTGTATACTCGGCCAACTTTTAAAAAAATGAACTTCGTTTAAATTTTTTTTTTTAATATGAGGTCATTAGGGATTGAACCCATGACCTCATCAATTGAAAATTTCAAAAAATTTCTTGAAAAAATGCAAGCAAAAATAGATGTGGTGAGTGGTGATTGAACCCACAACCTCTTGAATGGATGAGAAAGTTAGGAGAAAAATAAAGGAGAAAATAAATTTGGAGAGTGGGGATTGAACCCACAACCTCTTGGATAGGTGAGAAAGTATAGAGATAAATTAAAAGAAAAATAATGAGGTTGTGGGGAATTGAACCCACAACCTCCTTGACTTAAACGAAAAAGGAGAGGAGAAACAGAAAGAAAATATTATGGTGATTGATGGGGATTGAACTAGGCTCCCCCAAATCTGAAAAAATGCAATTATCAAGTTTAAATAAAGATTAAGAGTTTTCCAAGGGATTCGAAATCGGTTTCCCTTGCCCAATTCTGTATTGACACATAAGTCATACGAAAGTAAATATTTAATAAATGCGGCCTCTAAAGATCAAAATCAATATCTTGGCATATCTACAAGGTGCATAAGTCTTGTACCACATAATCTTGGGTAACATAATCACTTAGACAAACTATGAATGAAGCCTCATGGCTTGTATTTGTGGACTCATAAGTCTAGCATATGTTTAAATGTAAGTGTGCTTGAGATGTATGTGATAACATTATGTAACCCTAGAAGGGTTAATTAAGAGTTTGAAAAACACTACCTGACCAAGTGCATTGGAATATGATTAAATGAATATTCACGTGAACGGGGTAGTAATTATGAAAAGCAAATCTGTTAAAGTTAATGAATGAGGTAACAATATGATGAGAGGCTAATGTGAAATATGAGATCAATCTCAAATGAGCCTAAGTAAATGTTACCAAAACATACTCATCTATGAGAATGTAAATTTAATGAAGAGACCAGTCTCTATGAAAACTCTAATGAAAGTATTGAAGTTAATGCATACTTAATATTAATGAAAAGATGAGAAATAATCTAATGAGCAGTGATGTCCTCATGCTAGAAGCCAACTTCCATGATGTATGAGTTGAATAAGATGGAACTTTATACTGAGCACCGATAGGCTAGATATGAGCGGTGATGCCTTCCTTCAATGCCGGAGGTTCACATAACTCTATTGAGATGAGACTGTCCGGCATGCTGGGTATGGGTCTCCTTATGTCTCCTAGTCTTTGAACCTATACTTCCAATATAGGGATCTAGTAGGGTTCGACCCCCTATATACGCTAGCATGTTCGGGTCACTTTGGCTGATGATTCCACCTCTTTTCAGTGTGGCGATTACACACTGGATTGCATGACGCTCACATGTTCTATGTCGGTTAAGATTAGAGTTCCCAAAGAAAAAATGAGGCCAGCCTCAACGAATTCACATATGAATGAACGAAGCAGACTCTATTTTTGTTAAAGAAGGCTTCCTAGTTCAGGTCCAATATGTTGAGCCCTCATTTTGGGAAGTCCTAATGTCAAGTCCATGATTCCAAGTTCTCATGGCATATGAAAGAATGGTATGAACTATGTGATATGATATGTGTAATATGTTATGTGTTGTTTGCATAATGATAAGTATGATGATGCATGTTACTCTTATGGCATGACTTTCCTAATCCAAATTTGGCAAATCCACTGACTTGACTTTTCATAATTAATATTGTTAGGAGAGAGCTCTTTTTAATCATGCATGTTTTTGGTGTGTGCTTGTATATACACATAATTAATACAAGTGTGTACTAATCCCATACAACTCTATACTTTTAGGTGCAGGTGCAGGTCAACATTAGAGCTTGCCCACAATATTCTAGCTTAGATATAGATTTGAGTTAGTAGAGTATGTTCCACTAGCATTTCCTTCCCATATTATTTCAGATATGGTATTGGTGTCGTTTTGGCAAGTTTACGTATAATGCAGTATTGAACTATTCCTTTGATTTGATGATCTTAATATAAGATGGTTGTTGGCGAACGCCTATGATGTTAAGTGTAATATGTTTCAAATGAAATAAGAAAACAAAACATTCAAATTTTCCACAAAAATTAACCTAGATGAAGTAACGATGAGATATGTAGTATTATCTGCGACTTCTGAGAGGTCAACCACGCGGTCTCGTCTGAGTCTAGACTCCGGTCGTGACATAATAACTCTAAATAAGTACTTATTAATTTAACATGCTTGCTACCTTAATTCATTACTTTCATTATTTCATTTAAGATACATTCATCACATAGGGACATTCAAGTAATGGTCTTGGAGAAGACCTAGGGACTCACTCACTAACATGTAGATAGCGTCTCATACAACCACCTAAACATCATTGAACTTATCCAACACTAGTAGGTATACCATATGATGAGAATAGGTAACAACCGACATAGACCACGGTAGCTAAGCATGGAATCCAAAGTTGTAACATACTCCGTTAGAGGGTGTTCTACTTGCTAATGATAGAACTTGGACACATTCGATGTAGGCACATGTTTAAGGAATATGAAGGGTTTATTTGCAGTCTAGCCTCATTCTTAACTAGAGATATTTTCCTTACCATAATCACTAGTTTCTAGACTTTGTTTTTAAAGAGTAATTCACATAAAGGATCACATGAAGGGTTTGATATCTACTTCATAATACAAACACATTCACCCTACCAAAGAGGTCCCCAGGGTTGCCTGCAATGCGAAGTGGATAGCTTAATAACTTTCCTAAGGATGATTTCATGTTGTTTTAGCCTACAAACCTTAAGTCCTCCATTCATACCATAACCATACAATTAAAACTTTCGACTTCAAGGACCATAACCTTGCCCCTAGGTTAAAGGTTCCACATCAAGGACCTTCTTAGCAACATTCAAGGTCTCATATTATTCATACATATAAGGCTAAGAGTATTTTGCATAATAAGTCAAGAAATCTCATAGCTCATATTAACATTCATACATATATCAAGTAAGGGACACAAGTCTACCACAAAAGGCATACAACACATATATCATATATCATTCTAGAAGCACATAGGAATAATCATTATCATCTATAAGTCACCATATACAATACTATAAGATCATCACTATAACTATCTTAGACTCATGTAGTCATGTAGGAAGAATCATGCATCAACTCTAAGACTACACACCTAAGGACATAATCATAGTCTAACATGATTATCTAACAACAGTAGAAGGACATATACTTTCACCTATATCACTTGTATTTGAATATTTTCATTCTTTACATAAATCAACTACACAAATCAACATAGTATATCAAGTAGTGCCGACAAGTCCATGATCACCATATTTCAAAAAGTAACACCGATGTGGCCAAATAATTTAAAGTAAAGCACATAGCACTTTCACCATAAGTGGATCATATCAATCAAAACATAATTCAAGACCTATATTACATAAATAAGGATAATTAGGGCAGCATACTACCAATTTATTCTTACCACTGAAATCCTGTCACATCCCAAGACCACATCCTAGAAGTTAGGGACAATCTCGGATTACACCGGCGTACATGACCTCTCGAACGTCTTATACAAGCCCTTACATATCATTCATCAGTAAACATAGTGAAAAGTAGTGCAGAATTAAAACCTTTAACAAAACATATCATAGTCTTTAAAAATCTCTTTCATATAAAGCAATAGGAAATACTAAGTCTCAATCTCATCATCTTAAGACACAAGAATACTTGGGACACGACCCGTACAAAAAACTAATATAGAAATACTTAGTCTATTACAATACTTCAAATGAAAACATTAAAACATATCTGCCCTTGAGTCAAATGACGACAGACTTCAACTTCTCTTGAACGATGCTATGGTCCAAGTCTTCCTTCCCAAAAGCTCCTCACCTACCAAAAACAATATAGAGAGATAGATAAAAGTATTGAGTTAGTACAACCACAAGTACTAAGTATGGCATGGCATTATGCATAAAAATCATGAAAATGGACTTTTATTTGAAATATGCAACATTACATTTAAAAATCATATTATAATCATAAGAACAACATTTAACAACTTAGAAACACATAATATAACGTTTAAACCAAAAATAATTATTTTAGAGATCACTTTATAGTAACCTCATTCACTGTTACAGTGAATTACTTCACTATTATAGTTAATTAGTTCAGTGTACAGTGAAGTTAGTTATTATTCAGTTTCAACACCCTTTAGAATGCAATCCCCTCACGAAAAGCTATCTTAACACCCACTTAAGCAACACAAAGAGAGACCGCCCATACAACCTCCCTAATCTTACCTGAATGACTCTCAAGAACACTTAAAATGAGTCACATACACACTTCATGACCTCAAACATATCAACATATAGATAATATGACATTTCCTCATTAAAGGCTATCAAAAGACATACTTAAGTAGATCAAGAAGATAACGTCCCTTATTGACCTCTTCAAGACTACCTAAATAATCATTAAGACTTCATAAGTTTGGATCATGTCCACATAATCAACATCTTCCCGAACTAGAGTAATACTCAAGACTTCCAAAGATAAGACATGAGGAGATCATCTCTTATGTCCTCTTCACACTTTAGGTAAGGAATCCTTATGTCGCTTTATATTAGGTACTCATTTATTTACATACATCATTACATAAGTTATTAGTTCCTTAGTTAATTAAAATTCATACACATCACATAAAGGACATTCAAATAATGGTCTTCGACAAGACCTAGGAACTCTAAGTAACACCTTCAAAGTCTATTGTGCAATGTCTAGATAGCGTCCTATACCACCACCTAAACCTCATAAACTTCTCCAACGCTAATAGGTATTACATATTATGAGAATAGGAAATAATCGACATAGACCATGATAGCAAGACATAGAATCTGTAGTTCTATCCTACTCCGATGAGTTCTATTCTAGAAGGGCATACTTTGTAATCTAGTCTCACTCTTTAACTAGAACTACTTCCCATTACCATACACACTCGGTGCTAGCCTTCTTTATCATAGAGTAAGTCACACATTAGGTTCACATAAAAGGGTTCTATAACAAGTTCATAATGCACTCACATTTACCCTACCAAAGTAGGGCCACTAGGGCTACCTCACAATGGCGACAAGAAGCTCATTATGAATTTACTAAGGCGTTTCATCCAATTAACCTTAAGTCTTTCATTCCTTTACTTTGAAGGATACAATTACGGCTTACGACTTCAACAATCTTAACCTTCCCACTAAGTCATGGTTTTCACATAATGACTCTGTTAAGTTCATTTAACGTCACATGTCATTAATACATTCAATACTAAGAGTTCTAAACTCCTAATCAATACATATTCATAATCATATATACATCAATCAAGGGAAACAAGTTAACCAAGACAACACACCACATACTTCACTTTTAACTCAAAATGCAAGTCATTCTTGAATCACATAGGAACGACCCTAAAATGTTCATGTCATCGTATTTACTATCCTAAAATCATCAATGTAACGAATATACACTCATATAGTAAAATAGTAATAACCTAGACTCAGCCCTAACACTATACACAATGTTAAAGTCATAGTCTAACATGATCACCTACATAACATCAATAGAACACATATGCTTTCACATTGCTTAACATGTAGATAAATATCATCATATATCAAATAATCAACTACACAAATACCAACATAACTTCAAGTAGCTTGCCGACAAGGACATGATCATCATAAGACATAAAGTACCACCGACAAAGCCACATCAATTGTAAAGAAATTACGTAACACAGCCACCATAAGTAGACCATACCAATCACAATATAATTGATATATAAATAACATCAAAATAAACGAAATAGTTAGGAATACCCCCACTTCATTCTCAACACCTCAATCCAAAGTAAACTTACTGAATTTGATGACACAAGACCCTTACCCAAGACTATAACCCATAATTCAACATAAAACTACAAAAATCAATGAAATAGGTCAATTCTATATAAATTCATCAATATATACGACATAGATATCAATTTACTCTAATTATTACACTAATGAACAGCCCACATAAAACTACATAAGAATTCATCAACATTAGATCAATATCAAGTAACCCAAAATTTAGTCAAAAACCAGGGTTCATCCTATTCATTGGTTCATAGGTAATTTTGGTTTAAGTCATCAAAATAACATCAATATAATCCATAATCGACATTTAAAAACAATTGATGCATGAACCCTCGATAAAATCATGAAATTGGACAATTTAACTTTAAAAACATTAGAAAACATCTTGAGAATTGGGGCTCCTTGATGAAAAGAGTTTCAAAGATCAAAAGTCATACCTCAATGATATTAATTCTTTACTTTTATGAAGAATCTCCACTAAAATCGTCACACCAACCTCTTCCTCTATTGTGGACTTCGACTTCAATTGAGTCTTTGGGATCTTCTAAGGAATTTTGGGTTTTTGCTTTGGAAGAATGAAATATTCTAAGTGTCAAACACCTTAATACACATTTAAAATACCCAAAATACCCCTAATAAACCGCCAATACTATTATTTGGACTTTTTGTGAATTTACAAATTCACCCTCCATTTAGTAGTGGACTGCACGCAGGGACACAGTGCCATCGACGGACAACCACCAACAGACCGTCCCTTGACCAACAGACCGTCCTATTGGTCTGTTGTCTGGTACTGAGGTTTGTCCTTTGCTGCTATTTACCCATGACTATGTCCCTCTTAATGGCACCCATCGACGGGGCGTCGATTGTCCCACGAGTCGTTGATGCCTTCGTCGTTTGGGGATGCCTGGTACATTTTTGACTCATAGTTTGGGTCCTTCCTCAAGAACCCTTTGTTGGTCCTTGGGGATGTTTGACTGGACATTTCAAACAAAATCATGATATTCTATTAGTTTATCACCTCTCACAGGAATTTTAACCATAAAAAATACGTAAAACTCAACGATACATGCCTAGACACACAAGGTCATTTCAACGCACATCTTTCAAACGTCATGGACGTTCTTGGATGTTTGACCTTCAAACTCCACAAAACATACCACACTTTCTATATATGATATAATAACTCACTTAACGACTATAAAACTTCATGAACCACATATAAACACATAAAACCACATATGAGGCACATAGGTGACTTAGTCGTCGAAAGTATTGGTCGTCCCTTGACATCCAATGCACCTAATACTTTAGCTACTTCCTGTATACAATATATTAGACCTATTTAGAACCTAGACAATCCAGACCAACATGTTAGTCTCTATTTAACCTAAGTCATTTATGGGGTCTTACATATCCATAGCCAAATCATCCTATACAATACCATAAGGCTGTTACCCATGGCTATTATCATCAATTCAATACAAAAAATATAATACTCATTGAATATAGGTCAATTCGATATAGATTTATCAATATCATACAGGATATACCTAAATTCAATACAATTCTTACATCATTCAATAAACCATAAAAAACTACATTATAATTCATAAGCATTATGGCAAGATCATAACATCCACAAGGTAGTAAAAAACTAGTGTTCATGAATTACATGTGTTTATAGATTAATTATGTTAAAATAATCTAATTAAAAACATTTCAATCAATATACAATTATTTAAAACCTTTAATGCAAGACCCATGGAATGATTAAAAAATTGGACAAGTTCATCTTTAGAAGAATTTAGATGTCTTTGAATTTTGAGCTACTTGATGAAGAGACATTCAAGGATCAAAGACCATACCTCAATGAAACTAAACCACGAAATTTATTATGAATCACCAATCAAATCTTCAATCAAAGCTCTTACTTTAGTTTTGACTTCAATGGAGTTCTAGAGAATTTCTTAAAGAATAGGGGTTTTGATTTTTCAAGAATGAATTCATCTAGGAAGTTAGGACCTATAAACCCTCTTAAAATATCCATAATACCCGTAGGAAACCTCCCAAACTCGTATTTGGACGTGGGAAGAATTTACCAATTAACCCCTTTAATAAACAGTGAATTGAGAAAAAAAACAGGCTCAATCCACGATTGCCCATCGACGGGGCGTAGGTCCACAAACGGCCCATCCTGGCTCTCCGTCGATGGGATCAGAGACTTGAATTTGGGATATTAAGCTCCCTATTCTATGTATTCACCCACTCCCACTATATATGGGGCATCGGTCATCTTACTTGTCGTCAATTACCTCAGTCGTTTGTGATGGTCTAGACAGCCTTCGGCTCAAAAGATGCATCCTTTCTCAAGGACCATTCGTTTGTCCTTCGGGAATTTTGTCTAGACGTTTCCAACATGAATATACTAGGATATGAGTTTTTTGGATCTCCCACATCAATTTCATCCAAAACGTACACATAAAACTCGACGAAACATGGTAAGACACACAAGGTCGTTTCAAAGGCAAATGTTTCAAACATCATGGACGTTTTTAGATGTTTGACTTCAAAACATCATGGAACTTGACAAACTGACTATAAACAGTGTAATAAATCATATAATAACCTCATAATCTCATAAAACAGTCATAATCACATATAACACACATGGAGCACATAAATGACTAGTCATTGAATGTCTTGGTCGTCTATTGACGTTTCTCTGCCAATTAAACTAAAGCCTTAAACAGTGTCACATTACCACATTATAAACTATTGTAGGACCTTAAATCGTCATGACAAACATGTTAGTCATTAGTTTACCTAAATAATCTTAGAGGTAGGACATATTATATATAAGATTTGTGACATAAAAGAAGAAGACTATAGAATCTTCTTATACGAGAGGTCCATGTATACTGTCTATTAATATATTATGTGTAAGCGAGAGGTTAAATAAACTTCATGAAGTATATCTAGATGAAATTTTTTAAAATTTCAGCATGTTTAACCTATGAATGTTATGTGAATGATAAGAGGCTAGTCGTAATGCTCGCTAAGAACGACGACACTGGTTATGACTACGGGGTACTCCCTAGATCTTGCATGAATCTTTTATACTGTCTACCCCGGTGGGTGATTTGGTTCTTGCAAATAGGGTGTGTAAAAAATACCCTATAATGTTTCCCAATAGAGTTTATTATGTTGAGCTATTAGAACTTGCTATGCTTGATTTTGATATCATTTTGGTTATGTATTGGTTGCATGCTGAGATTTTAGAATGAGGGTGGTGAAGTATAACTTTTACAATAATCCCGTTATAGAGTGGAAGGGGGGAAATCTTTGGTTTCAAAGCATGCAAAATGATCTCAAAATGGCGTTTATACCACATAGTAAGAGTCCAATACTTAGACTCTGAAATTCCTCCCATTGAGTTTGTCCCGTAGTGAGGGAATTTCACAGGTTTTTTCCTAATGATCTTCCATGTATTCATCCCAAACGAGAAATTGATTTTTGTATCGACTTGTTACTGGATACAAATCCCATTTCGATTCCTCCTTATCGGATGGCTCTGAATGAAATGAATAAGATAAAGGCTAAACTCAAAGATTTACTTGACAAGGGCTTCATTTGACCTAGTATCTCTCCATGGGGTGCTCATATTTTTTTTGTGAAGAAGAAGGATGTCTCCCATAAGATGTGCATTTATTACCGCCAACTAAATAATGTTATTATTAACAAAAAGTATCCTCTCCCTCGAATAGACGACTTTTTTTATCAACTCCAATAGGCAAGCTACTTTTCAAAAATTGACTTGAGATTTGGGTATCACAAACTTAGGGTGAGACGTGAGGATACACCAAAGATGGTTTTTCGTACTAGATATGGTCACTATGAGTTCTTAGTAATGACCTTTGGTCTTACAAATTCCCCGACGGTATTTATGGATCTTATGAATAGAGTTTTTTAAAGTTACCTAGATTCATTAGTCATTGTCTTCATTGACGACATCTATGTATGTTAGTAAAATGAGGGTGATCCTATGAACCATTTGAGGGTGGTGTTACAAGTGCTAATGGAGAACCAATTATTTGGTAAGTATAACAAATGTTATTTTTGGTTGAGGTCAGTGGCATTTCCTTGTTATATAATCTCTAGAGAGGGAGTTGAGGTTGATCCAACGTAAACGGAGGCGGGGAAAAATTGGCCTAGATCATTGACTCTAACAAAAATTAGGAGTGTCTTGGGTCTAGCGGATTATTATCGGAGGTTTGTTGATGTTTTTGCATCATTGCATCTCCCTTGACTACTTTGACCCAAAAGAGCAAAAAATTTGATTGGTCAGAGGCATGTGAGAGAAGCTTCCAAATCTTGAAAGATAGGATTACTTTTGTTCCGGTGTTGACTTTACCGGAGGAAACAAAGGCTTCGATTATGTATTGTGATGCATCCCTAAGAGGTTTAGGGTGTGTTATTATGCAACATGTGAAAGTGGTAACCTATGCTTCTAGTCAACTTAAGGTGCATGAGAGAAACAACCTAACACATGATCTTGAATTAGCGGCCGTGGTATTTGCCTTAAAAATATGGAGGCATTACTTGAATGGTTTTCCATGTTGATATTTAAAACGACCATAAGAGTCTTCAAAATGTGTTTATGAAAAAGGATTTGAATATCCGACAAAGAAGATGGTTAGAATTGTTGAGAGATTACGACACGAGTGTCCTCTATCACCGCGGCAAAGCCAATATGGTTACGGATGCTCTAAGTCGTTTATCCATGGATACTGTGTCTCATGTAGATAAAGCTAAGAATTACCTTGTGAGAGATGTTCATATGTTTGCTAGATTGGGTGTGAGGTTATAAGATTCTCTAAATGGTGTTTTCATGGTCCATCATAAACCAAGTAATCTTTGGTAGTTGAGGTCAAGTCCAACAACCATCCTTATCAATCATTGATGGACTTGAAGGAATTAGTTCTTGTTAAGCTGAATGAGTCATTCTCCTTGGTTGGGGGGGGGGTTGTCTTGAAGTATCAAGGAAGATTGTGTGTTCCCAATGTAGATGGGTTGAGGAAACAGATCTTTGAGGAACACTATGGTTTCCGTTACTCCATTCATACATGTTCGACAAAAATGTATTATTACCTTAGGGAAGTATTTTGGTGGGAAGGTTTGAAAAAGGACAAAGCGGAATTTGCTTTTAAGTGTAAAAATTGTCAAGAAGTGTAAGTTGAACATCAAAAGTCGTGTGGTATACTACAAGAAATCCAAGTTCCTACTTGGAAGTGGGATGACATCAATATGGATTTTGTAGTAGGTTTGCCTCGGACTCAAAAGTAATATGACTCTATATGGGTGGTTGTGGATAGGTTGACCAAGTCCGCTCATTTTGATTCCCCTCTAAGCTACTTAATCAGTGAAAGATTATGCAAGGATCATCATAGATTAAATTGTGTTTCACTATGGTATTCCGTTATCCATCATATAGGATCATGGTGAACAATTCACATCTAGGTTTTGGAGGTCATTCCATGAGGGGTTGGGTACTAAGGTAAAGTCAAGCACTGCTTTTCATCCCCAAACAGATGGTCAAGCGGAGCATTCTATTAAAACCCATGAGGATATGCTTAGATCTTGTATTATTGATTTCAAGGGAAATTGGTTCAACAATTTGCCTTTCTTAGAGTTTGCTTACAATAATAGTTTCCATTTATCAAAATACATGGCTCCTTATGAAGCTTTGTATGGTAGGAGGTGTAGGTCTCCTATTGGATGGTTTGAAGTAAGTAAGCCTTCGCTTCATGGTTCCTATTTGATTTATAATGCGTTGGAGAAAGTTCATATCATATGAAATTGCTTGCAAATTCTTATAGTCAGCAAAAGTGTTATGTCGATCAAGGAGAAGGGATTTAGATTTTGAAAAATGTGGTAAAGTGTATTTGAAAATTTTCCCTATGAAATGGGTGGTTAGATATGGAAAGAGAGAGAACTTGAGTCCTCGTTATCTGGGTCCCTATGAAATCTTGCAAACGGTTTGTAAGGTTTCCTATTAGTTAAGTTTGCCTAGTTAATTTGTTTTGGTTCATCCGGTTTTCCATGTTTTCATGCTTAAGAAGTTTATTGGTGATCCCGAGTATATTCTTCCTATTGAGGGTCTTGGTGTGAAGGATAACCTCTCTTATGAGGAGTTTCTGATTCAAATAATTTATAGGCAAGTATAGAAGTTGAGGAATAAAGAGGTAGCTTCGGTAAAGGTGTTATGGAATAATCACCTAGTTGAGGGTGCAACATAAGAGGCCGAGGAAGACATGAGTCCCGTTACCCTCATCTATTTGATGACTAAGATAAGTGGTTCTTTCTAAATAATGGAAATAATTCCTAAAATAAAAGTTGCTTTTATTTTGATAATGACTTTCAAAATGTGCATTTTTAATAGCCTTATAGTGAATTAAATTGAAGTATTACATTTGAACTTGAAATTTTGCTCTTTGTATTTATTTGAGTTATGTTGTGCATTTTGATATAGTGAGTCTTTAGTAAATGATATATAGCATGTTGGTAAGTTTAACTTTGACATATTTTACTCATGTAAAGCATGTTGAGATCGTGTTGTTTTTGTGAGAAGGATATTCCTCATAATGTAATGTTGAGCTTTATGTGTGGTGATTAAAGTTTTGAATTTTCTTGTGTAAGTATTATGAATTTATGTGTTATGTATTGTTGTTGGTTGGTCTGCTTGTCTAAAGTCTATTCCTTCCTTCTAAAGATTTTCTAGTTTCATTCAAGGACGAATATTCCTAATGAGGGGATAATGTAACACTTCGAAAATCCAAGACCTGTCTTAAATACTAACATAAGTCTAATGAGGTCTAGAAACTATTCTAAAGCCTATATTAGTGTTTATAAGTCATTACTGAATTCTAGAAACAAAAACCTCCAAGAACGTCCATGACATCTTGGAAGTAGTTTAATGAGGTACTAGAGTGCCTTAGCCTTTTTTACTAGCTTTTAGGAGTTGGAAAATTATGAAAATTGGTGGAAGGGTGTCAATAATATGTTAAATTTAATTTATGGTCGAAATGTATGGATACGACTCCCCAAGGACCAACCAAAGGTCCTTGAGGAGAACCCTTGCAAGTGAAGTCAAACACTGCCTGGGTAGTGTTCACACATGAGAGGGAATCCATGAGGCGTCGATTCCATCCGTCGAAAAAAACTTAGCAAAATCCTTCAAGAACCTCAAATTCGTAGTCTCTAAACCAAACAACGTATTTGCAGCACGGAAGGGCACAGTGACTGTTGACTCACTATCGGACCGTCGATCAAGGTCTCGTGTGTGAGGGTTCACTTTCCTACACGTTTTTAAGTTGGTCTTAACTTATAAATTAAAGGGTTTGGTGGTTAGTTAGGGATAAAGGAAATACTAATTAACTTAATTAACCCCCATTATAAAGACCCCAACCCCATTAGTCTAATTACAACTCTCAAACCAAAACTCTCTTCCTTCTCTCTTCTTTCTCTCTCTATTGGAGGACACCAGTGAAGAAAAGCTAGGGGAGAAATTTAGGGGCTGTAAATGGACGATTTCACCATAAAATCTTCATCAAACATTGAGGTATGATATCTAATTCACCTATGAGACCTCTTTCCTCAAAGGGTTCCTTCAAAGTATTTTCAAAAGTTGAATTTTCATGTGTCTTTCTCAATCTAGAAAATTGTGTCATGAATTGTTTTTTTTATGTTTTATATTGGATATTATGAATTGATTAACATGTATTATAACTTAATTATATATATTGACGGTTTTATCTAATTTGTAGAAGACAACTCTTAACCCTTAAACCTATGTTTGATCTTGATATTAATTAGGTTGTATTTGATTCAATTAAATTGGTTATTGGTTGAATTACTGTTAAACAATGTTTTTATATTAGTCATGAACAAACTAGGATGATTTGTTGTCTTTGATACTATTTATTGAGAAGATGATCTAGGTTAGGAAGTGAAATGGCCTAAGTATCTTGTCGTAAGCTATAATATAGTATTTAATTGTGATGTAGTGATTCTTCTAGTTTTGTTATCATGTTGATTATTGATTTATTATGATATATATCAGGATTGGGTTGAATTGAGGGTTTATGGTAAGACTTTGATGATGAACTATGAAGTAGACTTGCTAAGTCTTATAATCTCTATCTTTTACTTTGAATTTTAGTTAATTGTGATTAAGTCATGATGTTGTATTGGAGTATACCATGTATTAGGATTTATAGGATGGTATGATGTTGAATTTACATGTCTTGATTATGATTGGGATATGTTGGCTTAAGATGTAAATGTTATAAGGAGGGTGAATGATATACCAATGTGCCTTATCAAGATATGAAATGTTAATGTGCTAAAATCTCACCTATGTGAATTGTGATGAAAGGACTATACTCATAGAATTCTTATTGAACTATGATGATGAAGATTATACATGGGTTAGACCCTATGACCTAAACAAAGCTATAATTGATAATAAATACTTAAAGACATTTCAAAAAGGGACTCTAGCTTAGCACCTAGTGGACTAGAGTGAGGAGTGTCCCTTTCCATATCGGGAAAGTAAGATCTCTAATGTACTCTTGATATTCGAGATTATAGTGCATGTAGCATAAAGAGGGTCCCAAGTATATATCCTAGTTCGTGAACTATGTTGCCCCCATAGAAATTCTTGCTAGTGGATCCACGTAGTTGGTCTGTTTTACGTTTTGGTACTACCTAGGCATGTAGTCCACCTTCCTTCGGTGTAGGGTTTAATGACACTGAATTCTGTATTAGCTCATGTGATCTATGTCGGTTAGGGAAATATTTTCTCAAAAGGTAAAATGAACTAAAGCTTTGAACTCTAACTATGATAGCCAAACTGGATAGTGGTATCGTACTTAACCGAAGCATTGCACTAGTTATCATTGAGCAGAGTCTTAGAATGGTGTTCTTATGTATGATTATTCTTAAAATGTTGTATGAGATGTAAATGATGAACCTACACATTGTTGATACTATATGTTGATTAATTCACTTATGAATATGTGTTGGTTTATATTGTTGACGTAAGATAATATGTACACGTAAATGTCATGTTATGTGAAGTAGGATGTTAGTCATGATTCTTTTTAGGTTAATTTATTGAGTAAGGTTATGGGGCTTTACTTGGTCATTGCACTTGTTGACTTGGTAGGGGTTCATGGGTAATTGACTTGCTTTGGTTATGTTGAAATGTACTCTTATTCATGCTTCTTGTTAATATGACTTGATGATTGAGTTACTTTAGTATCTATCTACTTATATGATATGTATGGTTGACTTGACTAGATATGATGTTGAAGTTCTTATAATGTACATGCCTATGAGTTAATGAATATGCAATATTGATTGTTATGATCTTGTTGAATGTGCATAAAGATTTTAAATCAAAAGTGTATAATTTATAAGGTGGAAGATTAGTGCTAGGATCTTCATAGATGAGATTGTGTGTTGCCATGGTATTCCATTATCCATCATATCAGATCGGGGAACACAATTCATATCAAGGTTTTGGAGGTCATTTCAAGAAGAATTGGATACTAAGGTGAAGTTGAGTAACAGTTTTCATCCCCAAACGGCTGGTTAAGTGGAGAATATTATTCAAACCCTTGAGTATATGTTTAGGGTTTGTACTATTTAATACAAGGGATATTGGGATAAATATTTGCCTTTGTGTAGTTTTCATATAATATTAGTTTTCATTCATCCATCTTCATGGATCCCTATGAAGCCTTGTATGGTAGAAGGTGTAGGTCTCCCATTGGATGGTTTGAAGTGGGTGAGCCTTCGCTTCTTGATCCTAATTTGATTTATAAGACATTGGAGAAATTTAATATCATAAGGAACCGGTTGCAAACGGCCTATAGTCAGCAAAAGTTTTATGCCGATCATAGGAAAATGGATTTGGAGTTTGAAGAAGGTGATAAAGTGTATTTGAAAATCTCACCTATGAAAGGGCTTGTTAGCTTTGGAAAGAAAGGGATGTAGAGTCCTCGTTATTTGGGTCCCTATGAAATCTTGCAAAGGGTTGGTAAGGTTGCCTATGAATTGAAGCTTCTTAGTAAATTGGCTTTGGTTCATCTGGTTATCCATGTTTCCATTCTTAAGAAGTGCATCGCTGATCCCGAGTTTATTCTTGCTATTGAGGGTCTTGCTGTGAAGGATAACCTCTCCTATGAGGAAGTTCCTGTTCAAATTGTTGATAGGCATGTCATGAAGTTGAGGAATAAAGAGGTGGCTTTCCTTAAGGTGTTATGGAAGAATTACCTAGTTTAGGGTGAAACATAGGAGGCCGAGGCCGACCTGAATTCCCGTTACCCTCATCTATTTTATAATTAAGGTTAGTAGTTCTTACTAATAATTGAAATAATTACAAAAATTGAAGGTGCTTTTATTTTGGTGAAGTCATTCAAAATGTGCTTTTTTTAATAGCCCTATAGTGAATTACAGTGAAGTATTACATTTGAACTTGAAATTATACTCTTTGGCTTGATTTGAGTTTGCTTTTGCATTTTGATATCGTTCGTCTTTATGAAATGATATATAGCATTTTGGTAAGTTGAACTTTTACATAATTGACTCATGTAAAGCATGTTGAGATAGTTTTCTCATTGTGAGATGGATATTCCTCATAATGTAATATTGAGCCTTATGTGTGGTAATTGATGTTTTTAATTTTCTTGTGTAAGCGGTATGAATTTATGTTATTATATATATTTTTTTGGTTGGTCTTCTAATATTGAGTCTATTCCTTCCTTCTAAAGACTCTTAGTGTCATTCGGGGACGAATGTTCCTAAGGAGGGGATAATGTAACACTTCGAAAATCCAAGACGTATTTTAAAGCCTAACATAAGTGTCATGATGTCTAGACACTGTCTGAAGGCCAATTTTAATGTTTATGAGCCATTTATGAAGTCTGGAAACCAAAACGCCCAAGAACGTCAATGATGTCCGAAAAGTAGTTCAAGGAGGTACTGGAGTTCCTTAGCGTTTTTTGCAAGCTTTAAAGAGTCAGAAAATGATGAATATTTGTGGAAGGGTGTCTAAGATGTGTTTAAATTAATTCATGGTCGAAACTTAAAAGTACGTCTACCTATAGACAAACCAAGGCCCTTGAAGATGACCATTGCAATTGGAGTCAAACACTGCATGGGCAGTGTGAACGCACGAGAGGGCATCGACGAGGTGTGTGTAGATCAATGGGGCGTTGATACCATCCATCGACCAACACTTTTCCAAATCCTTAAAGGACCTCAATTGCATAGTCTCTGAATCGAACGACGGATGTGAAGCACGGAAGGGCATAGTGACCGTTGACTCACAAAAGGACCGTCTATCGAGGTCTCGTCTGTGAGGGTCCATTTTCCCGCATGTTTTTAAGTTATTTTTAAGTAATTAATTAAATGGTTTGGTGGTTATTTGGGATTAACGTAACACTAATTAACTTAATTAATCCCCATATAAAGACCCCAACACATTAGTCTAATTGCAACTCTCAAATCAAAACTCGCTTCCTTCTCTCTTCTTTATCTCTCTATTGGAAGACACTATTGAAGAAAAGCTAGGGGAGGGATTTAGTGGATGTAAATGGAATATTTAATCAAAAATATTTAACAAACATTGAGGTATGTGATCTAATTCACCTTTGAGAACTATTTCTTCAAAGGGTTCCTTTAATGTTTTTCAAAAGTTGAGTTTTCTTGTGGGTCTTTCTCAATTTAGAAAATTATGTTATGAATTGGTTTTTTTATGTTTAGGATCGGATAATATGAATTTAATAACATGTAGTATAACTTAATTATGATATATCTTGGTCGTTTGGTATAGTTTGTAGAAGATGACCCTTAACCTTTAAGCCTAGGTTTGATATTGATACGAATTAGGTTGTATTTGATTCAATTAAATTGGTTATTGGTTGAATTACTATTAAATAATGTTGGTATATTATCATGAAAAAATTAGGATGATTTGTAGTCTGTCATGCTAGTTCTTGGGAATAGGGTCTAGGTTAGAAAGTGAATGACCTAAGTATCTTGTCTTAAGCTATAATCTAGTATTGAATTGTGATGTAGAAATTCTTCTAGTCTTGTTATCCTGTTGATTATTGATTTATCATGATTTATACCCATATTGTGTTGAATTGAGGGTTTATGGTAAGACTTTGAGGATGAACTATAAAGAAGACTTGGTAAGTCATACAATCTCTATCCTTAACTTCGAATTGGGGTTAATTGTGATTAATTCATGATGTTATATTGGAGTATACAATGTATTAGGATTGATAGTATTGTATGATATTGAATTGAAATGTCTTGATTATGATTGTGAGATGTTGTCTTAAGATGTAAATGTGATAAGGAGGGTGAATGATCTACCAATGTGCCTTTTCATGATATGAAATGTTAATGTGCTAACCTTACCTATGTCAATTGTGATGAAAGGACTACACTCATACAATTCTCATTGAGCTATAATGATAATGATTATACAAGGTTTATACCCTATGACGTAAACAAAGTTATGATAGATAATAAAGGCTTAAAGACATTTCAAAAAGGGACTCTAGCTTAGCACCGAGTGAATTAGAGTGAGGAGTGTCCCTTCCCATATCGGGAATGTAGGATCACTAATTTACTCTTGATATTGGAGAAATCAATGCATGTAGCATAAAGAGGGTACAAACTATGTCTCGTAGTTCATGACCTATGTTTCCCCATTAGGAATACTAGCTATTTGATCCACGTGGTAACTATGTTTTATGTTTTGGTACTACCTTTGCTAGTAGTAAACCTTCCTTCGGTGTAGGCTTTTATGACACCGGATTCCGCATTAGGTCATGTCGACTATGTTTGTTAGGGCAATATGTTCCCTAAAGGTAAAATGAACTAAAGGATTGAACTCTAACTATGATAACTTAAGGGGTCTAGCTTAGTCTAGGTAGGGGTATGAGACTCTACCTAAGCATTGCACTAGTTAGCTTTGAGGGGAGTCTTAGGAGGATTATATATGAATGATTATGCTTAAAATGATTAATCACATGTATATGATGAACTTGCACATTGTTGGTACTATATGTTTATTATTTAACTTATGAATATATATTGGTTTGTATTGTTAAATTAATATGATACGTACACCGAAATGCAATGTTATGTGAAGTAGGATGTTAGTCATGATTCTTATTGGGTTACTTGATTGAGTAAGGTTATAGGGCTTTACTTGGTCATTGCATTTCTTGACTTGATAAGGTTTTATTGGTAATTGACTTACTTTGGTTATGTTGAACTGTACTCTTATTCATGCTTTTTGTTAATATGACTTGAGGATAGAGTTACTTGAGTATGTATCTACTTAGATGATATTTATAGTTGACTTGACTAAACTTGATGTTGTTGTTCTTCTAATTTACATGCCTATGACTTCATCAATATGCAATATGGATTGGTATGGCTATGTTGAATGTGCATAAAGGTTTTAAATGAATGGTGCGTACTTTATAAATTGTCCTTTTTCTTAGTGTGCTTACAAAGTATGTGTGCATATAGTCTCATACTTAGTACAGGTGGCATACTAACCCCATTTCTTCCTTTTCCCCAATATTTTTGGTTTCGACCACTGTAGTGCTTTGAAAGGAGACATGAAGAAGTCCTGGATCTTTTGATCATTCAAGTAGGGGTAGGTCTTCTTTTTTCGAGGGCGATGCCAATATCGAGTTTGTGTTGTTGTTTTACTTCTAAGACACTTATATTCATCTCCATTTATTTTAGCATAGATTGTATAGAACTTATATGTGGCTCTCTTTATAGTGATGTATGTGTTATGCCCAAATTGCTAATCGTGTTAGATGGTCATGAGATTAGACAATCTTTGAAGACTATGTTCTATCTTATATAAATACTTATGTGCAATAAGAGTAAATTCTATGTAACATTTCTATAATAAGGGTGTATATATACTCGATATGAATATATATTATGTGTATGTAGAGATATATGTAAACCTCCATGTAGAACTAATGAAATGTTTTACATTTTTCTGCGTTTTTAACCTATGATTGTAATCATGTAAACTATGAGGCTAGTGTTAGTTCTCAAACCCCTTAATTTATTATTTTAAACTTGTCAAAAACGTGCAGAAAATTACAATGACCACAGACGACAACACGATCGACGGATCGTGGGTCAATCGACGACCACTGTTCCCTTCCGTGCTGAACATCCGTCCTCTTGGTCAGAGACAATGCAAAATGACCCCTCCAGGATTTTGGCTAAGTTACCATCGACAGTGGCATCGACGCCTTATCGATTCACCAACGGCCCGTGTGTGGCATCATTTGGTGACACTGTTTTCTGAAAACTTTTGCTCACTTTTGCAAGAATCCTCCTCAAGGTCCCTTGATTGGTCCATGGAGATTCGTACCCGTATGTTTTGAAAATGAATAAAACTAAACTCAATTTAGACAACCTTCCACCAATTTTCATCATTTTCCAACTTCTAAAATCTAGTCAAATAGGCTAAGCCACGCTAGTACCTCCTTGAACTAGTTTCCGAACGTCATGGACGTTCTTGGATATTTTGATTTCTAGAATTCCTAATTGACTTATAATAAGTATAATTAACCTTGAAACATTGTCTAGACCTTATGACACTTATGATAGGCTCTACAACACGTCACGGATTTTTTAAGTGTTACATTATTCCCCCCTTGTGAACATTCGTCCCTGAATGAAACAAAAAAATTCTTTTGAAGAGAGGAATAGACTCAAGATGTCACTACCCAAAAGTACCCCCTAGAAGTTAGGGAGAACATTTTGGTCATGTGTGGGTGTACTTGTCCCTTTGGCGTAGTGTAAAAGCCCTTTAACTCTCTTTCATTACATAAGACATGAAGAGTAGTGCGAAATTAAATCTTTTCAAGACATTTAATAAAAATCTAATCTTTCATAAATATTTAGAGAATCTCATCGTCACAAGCTAATATAAAGACACGATATAATATCCTAGGGACACGGACCTTTACATTGAAATAAAAATAAATAATAAGTCATAATATTAAAACTAAGAATAACTTAAACTATGTCCTCGAATATATAAGGACATACCAAATCTTCAAAGAGTACATTTCCCAAGCTTAACCTTCAATCATCCAAAAAGCTTCCCACCTATACTTATAGAGTATGCAAAAGTATGGGGTTAGTACAAAACAATGTATTAAGTATGGCATATGAAAAAAATGCAAAAGGGATGTTTTAGTAAAAATACATTTTTCTGAAAATTAGGTAAAACATTCATGAATATATGAGTAAAACATTATAATAATTCATCATTTAACACTTAGAGAAGAATTTTCATAATTTTAACTATGGAGGAGCATTTACAGTATACTCAAAAAAATATCACAGTAAGTCATTTTGCACATTTACAGTGAGTTATTCGAGTTCTAAGAGAGTGAACTTCCATGGCCAAGAAAAGAGAAAGTGAACTCATTTCCGTAGAAGTTTCCTGAACTAAGGATTATCCTAAGACTCACCAAGACATGATATGAAGGATTTACGCATATCACTCCTTCAATGCACACCAAAGCGATCCTCAAGACTACCTCATTTTGGCTTATTCACCTTGGGAAAAAAAGCCTCCACTCTATGAAAGGCAATTAGAATAATACCGAAACAACCCACTAAGACTTCCCTTTTGGAATGCCTACTTAGTGCAATGATTAGATGGCCTCCCATACCACCACCTACCCTAACAAAGACACTCTTTGAGAATGCTTGGAACCAAGAATCCCCTTTCGGAAGGTCTACTTAGGGAAATGGATAGATAGCGTCTCATTCCAGTACCTACCCTAAGTAGTATGTTCTTTAAGGAGACGTAGTTCATTGAATTCACATAAGTGTCACTAAGACTCCCCTTTTGGAATGCCTACCTAGTGCAATGGATGAATATTGATCCATTCCACTACCTACCCTAAGTAGTACACTCTTTTAGAAGACTTAGCATTTTCATTTCTTTTGTGGGAGTTATCTTAACAGACAAAGACCATGAGCGCTAGACATGGAAAACCGATATTAACCCCTATCGGATGACGGATCTTCACTTGCCTAGAGTAAGGTCATTCTTTTTAGCTTTCACATGGCTTTCCCAATAGCTAAACCTATGTGGGAGCATTGCTAAGGGATAAGGAGATTGATACTAAGTAACTCATTCTCTACAAACGTGGAGTACTCATCTCAAGAGGTACATTAGAATACAACATCTCAACTCACGAAGTGTAACCACCTCTTCTTCATATCCTCTCGGTGCTAGACATTAGCCTCAAAGATTTTATATATTCTATAGGTTAAGGATAACTGGTAAACACCACAACTCAATTCACGAAGGGTATTCATCCTCTGAGCTATCTTATAAAGCTCTTAGGATGTAGTGAGGTTGCTACTAAACACTTCATCTCAACTCACGCAGAGTGTCAACCTTAATATTTCTTTACTTACTTAGCTTAGCTTCATTCATTCACTTAAGAGTATGTGTGTGTGAACAAGTGATCACACCTTTCACATACGCATCATTTCATTTAAACTTAACTTATATGCATGCTTTAGACCTTAAATTCATCAAATCACACTCTTTACATGCTTTACAAAATCATGTACTTCCTTTACGCATAATCTAGGCACAACATGTAATTCAAGCTTCATAATACACAATATAAGAATCATCTTTATTATCACTCCATTTCTTACATTAGTAATTCAAAGACACACTTATAATATATTAATTATAATCAAATTCAACAAGTAAACACCGCCACCAAGAAGTGGAGCATACCACTCAAGAGAAATTTATAATTACAATTATACCCTAAAAGAAACTCACCATTTAACAAAAGCATCATCACCTATAACCACTTTCTCAATATTTAATAATAATATGGACCTTCGGTCAGTATATAAATCATAATAACAACACAAGAAGACCAAAATTTATTCCCTACCCAAACATATTCATTTAACCCATTTCTTAAGCAAAAAGTTTGAAACATACATAAACATGTGTTCATTGGGGTTTTGACATTAAAATCATCAATTCATATTAGAAGAAACACATTTGAATCATTAAAACACTTTTAGTCTTAGACTCATGCTTAAAATAAAAGATATAAGGAAGTAGAGTTTGAAAACCCTTTCTAAAATCTTTTTGAAATGGCTACTTTAATAGAAGAAGGTTCAAGGATGAATACAACACCTCGATGAGAACAAAACCAACTAATCTTTATGTGGATAAACATGTCCAAATAATCCCTCCTTACCCTCCTTGAGTCTTAGATCCAACAATGACTATGACAGAGAGTTCTAATGGAGAGGGATTTTGGGTTTTAGGAAATGAGGTTTAAAATTATGTTTTAGGGTGTGAAATACATTAATATACCTAAATAACCCTAAAAATGACTTCCTAGGTTTGTAAAAGACTTGGGTGAATTTAGCAAACACTCCAAGTCATTAGAGTTAGTTAATAGCTTTTGGGGCAGCCTTAGAGACGGACCAACCAACGGCCCATTGGTGGGGTCTCGTTGGTTGAGACTTGGCCTCAATCAGGAACATGGCATTCTTCCTTATAGGTAAAATCGACGTCCATGGTCGATGGACCGTTGGTGGACCAACGGACCGTCCCTTGGGTCGTCGTTTGGTCACTATTTGGCAGTTTCTTGCCAAGAGGAGGGGTCCTCTTCTAGGGCCCCCCATGGGTCCTGGGTGGGGTCGTGCACAAACTTTAAACCCCTAAACATAGTTGTGGAGGTCTTAGAAACATCCCACATCAATTTCAATTAAAACGAACGAGTAAAACTCACTCAAACACATGAAGACACACAAGCACTTTCTATACACACCTTCCTAACGTCATAGACGTTCTTGGTCATTTCACCTCCAAACATCACACACTTCCTAAGAAAAAAAAGTAACTCATTTTAACGCAAAAAGTAACTCAAGAAACAATCACGAAGGTCTAGTTCACCTTCATTCGTTTTAGGGCGTTACATTCTCCCCCGCTTAGAATAACATTCGTCCTCGAATGACACTAAAACATCAAGACCATCAAGAAATTCAGTACAAACACATAAAAGATTAAAATCATGGTCAACAAACTCAAAATCAAAGAATCAACTGGCAAGGAGCATCATTCCATATTTTTACACACTAGCAACAAAGGCAACTTTTGCAAAACATCACAACTTCAAAATTCCTCCTTTTCTTTATTTTATTGAGGATCTAATCTTTTCCAACATTAATAATGCAAATATACAACACTATTACACACATTGAAACTTAAATCAAAGACAAAATAACTTTTTTCAAATTTCACAAAACTTATAGTGAACATAACTGTAACACTGCCAAACATGCAAAAAAATTTCAAAAATTTATTCTTCAAGCAATTCATCAAGATGGAAAGATCATATGAAGTATAAAACTACATAAATTGATTTCATAACATAAAAACAACAACCATAAAGAGTCAAAACTTACAAGGGCTATCAACTCCAGATTAGTTATCCTTCCTAGCTCCCATCCTTGAGGAAGGGTTCTTCTTTGGAGCATTAGGATCTAGGGAAGCTTCATTGACGTCTTTACCTCTTGCTTTGATTCTAGGGAAGTCCGTCATCTTGTGGCCTTTGATAACACAACTAAAGTAACCATCCGTTCTGGCAACACATCTACCCAAATGTTGCTTCCCACAAGTACTGCACCTAGTTCTATAAAAAGTGTGGCCACCACCTTGGAAATTTTGGTTTGGAGACTTATCCTTGTTTCCCAAGGAAGAATATCGTTGATAGAACTTCTTATTGGCTTTTTTGTGAATAGAATCATCCGACCTTGGCCTATTACCCTATTGTCTTATCTCCCTAATTGTCGACTCCTTAATTGGTTGTGCATACACCATGACCCTAGAAATATCCATGTCATTAAGAAGAATTTCCATACAACACTCTTTCTCCACCAATCTAGACACTCCCATTGCATAATTGTTATTCCTAGTCCTAGGGTAGGCTACCATGGTTGGGCCATACTTAGAGAGTTGGATGAATTTGACAGAAAACTCTTGCACACTCATTTCCCCTTGACGAAGATTCATGAATTCAACCATCTTATTCTGCCTCCATTCTAGGGGAAAAAACCTATATAGGAAAGCCTCTTTGAATTCCTCCCAATCAACCGGTCCTTTTTCTAAGGGTCTCTCACTCCTCCATTGCTCAAACCATACCTGAGCCACTTCTTTGAGATGGTAAGCGTCTAACTCCACTTTCTCCCTAGGGATCACACCCATATCATCTACCACTTTGAATACCTCATCAATGAAACCTTTTGGATCTTCATCCACCTTAGTACCATAAAAAGTGGGAGGATTCATCCTTATGAAATCTCGAAATCTAGAAGCGGGAGTACTAGCATTAGGTTGGGGTCCAACTCCTTTGTTATCTTAGGAAACAAAGTGATTATTGATGACATGAGCTTGAGCCGTCGTGAGTTGGGTCAAATTCATTAGTTCAGCCTTCAACTATATCTCTTTTAACAGAAGGAGCTTGAGGAATATAAGGTAGTTGGGGAACTTGACGCTCTTGAGGTTCCGAAGGCACTTGAGGTTCTTGAAGGGGAACTTCCTAATTTTCTTCCTCTAGGAAAACAATAGGAAGTTGGTCAACACGTGGAGGGATTCTCTCATTAGTAACACCTCCCTCCTTCCTTCTAGCGGTTGATATCCTCGTATTCATGTCCAATAAACACAAAGACAAGAGGTTGAGAAAAGATACCTCATATGACTCAACTCTAAGGCACGACATTATAATAGTGAAGAAAGTGAAACTTCTATCATCTTATGGCATCTTGTACATGGATGTTTCGTGACTCACACCAATGACCAAGATACTACTACATGTGGCTAGTGGTGCTTTGAGATTGTAAACTATTTCCCATAAACTTATGCTCTCATAACAAGTCTGTCACGACCCAAAAGTACCCCTTTGAAGTTAGGCAGAACCCTTGGGTAATGACTAGACGTACTTGACCCTTTGGGGTCTTGTACAAATCCTTTCACAATCGTTCATTCCATAAGATATGAAAAGTGGTGCAGAATTAAAACTTTTCAATACATTTAATAAAAAGCTAATCATTCATAACTATTTAGACAATATCATGGTCACAAGCAAACTTAAAGACACAATATAATATCTTAGGGACACGGAATATAATATCTTAGGGGCACGGACCTTTACATTTAAAGCATAATACATAATAAGTCTTAATATTAAAACTAAGAAAACCATAAACTGTGTACTCAAATATATTAGGATATACCCAATCTTGAGTGAGTAGATTTCCCAAGCTTAGCCTTCAAAACTTCCAAAAATATTCCAACCCATAATTATAGAGCATAGAAAAGTATGGGGTAAGTAAAAAAACAATGTACTAATTATGGCATATGCAAAAAAAATTTAAAAAAGGACGTTTTAGTAAATACACATTTTTATGCCAATTAGGTAAAACATTCATGAATATAGGAGTGAAAAAAATATAAGATTCATCATTTAACACTTAGAGAGGAATTTCTATAATTTTAACCAAAGAGGAGCATTTACAGTTAACTTTAAAAATTTTTTAAAGTAAGTCATTTTGCAAATTTACAGTTAGATATCATAATTCGAAGGGACTGAACTTCTAAGGCCAAGAAAAGAGGAAGTAAACTCATCTCCGTAGGAGTTTCCCTAACTAAGGATTATCGTATGACTCACCGAGGTAAGACATGAAGAAAGTAAGCATATGTCTCCTTTAATACAAACCAAAGCGACCCTCAAGACTACCCCTTTTTTACTTAATGACCTCGGGAGAACAAGCCCCCACTCTATGACAAGGCATTAGAAGAACACCCAAACAACCCAACAAGACTTCCCTTTCTGAATGCCTATTAAATGGCATCCCATACTGCACAACCTACCCTAAATAAGACACACTTTCAGAGGGCTTTGCACCAAGACTGCCATTTCGGAAGGTCTACATAGTGCAATGGATAAATAGCGTCTCATTCCACTACCTATCCTAAGTAGTATGTTCTTTAAGGAAACTTAGATCATTCAATTCACATAAGGCTCACTAAAACTCCCCTTTTGGAATGCATACCTAGTGCATTGGATAATAACTTCCCATTCCACTACCTATCCAAAGTAGTACACTCTTTTAGAATACTTAGAATTTTCATTTCTTTTGTGGGAGTTAGCTTAATAGACATAGACCATGATATCTAGATATTGAATCCCAATATTAACCCCTATAAGATAATGGATTCTCACTTGCCGAGAGTAAGGTTATTCTTTTTAGATTTGTCATGGATATGCCAATTGCTACACCTATCTGGGTGCATAGTTAAGGGATAAGGATATTGATACTAAGTAACTCATTCTCAACTAACAAGGAGTACTCATATCCAGAGGTACATCGGCATACAACATCTCAACTCACGAAGTGTAACCACCTCTTCTTGATATCTTGTTGGTGCTAGACATCACCCCCACAGATTCTAAACATTTTATAAACTATACTTTAAGGATAATAGTGAAAACCACATCTCAACTCACGAAGGGAATTCATCCTCCTACCTATCTTAGAAAGCTCTTAGAATGTAGTGAGGTTTCTACTAAACACATCATCTCAACACACGAAAAGTGTCCACCTCAAAACTCCTCTATTTAACTTATCTTCATTCATTTACTTAAGTGTGTGTGTTTACATATGAGCACACCTTGCACATAAGCATCATTTTATTGACATTTAACATATGTACATGCGTTAGACCTTCAATTCATCAAATAACACACTTTACATGCTTCATAAAATCATATATTTCGTTTAGGCATAATCTAAGCAAAACATGTAATTCAAGCTTAATAATACACAATATAAGAACCATATTTATTCTTACATCACTTCACACATTAGGCCTTGGAAGTCGCTCTTACAATACATACTAAGTATAATCAAAATGATCAAGTAAACACCGCAACCAAGAAGGTGGACCATACCATTAAAGAGTAAATTATAATGACAATTATACACTAAAAGCAACTCACCATTTAACCAAACCGTCACCACCTATAACCAATGTCTCAATATTTCATCATAATAAGGCCCTTAGGAAAGCATCTAGTTCATAATAACAACAAAAGAAGACCAAAGTTCATACCCTACACAAATGTGTTCATTTAAACCATTTCTTAAGCTAAAAGTTTGAAATATAAATAATCATGAGTTAATTAGGGTTTTGACATTAAATTCATCAATTCATAATAGAAGAAATACATTTGAATCATTAAAGCACTCTTACAATAAGACTCATGCTTAATGTCAAAGATATAAGAAAGTAGAGTTTGGAAACCCTTTTTGAAATCTTTTGGAAATGGCTCCTTGAATGGAAGAGGGTGAAAGGATGGATACCATACCTCAATGAGAAGGAAACCCACTAATTGTTTGGTGAATAAACACTTCCAAACTAGCCCTCATTTCCCTCCTTGAGTATTAGTTCCAATGGTGGGAGAGGATTTTTTATTTTAGGAAATGAGGACTAAAATTAGGTATTACGCTTTGAAATACGTTAATAAACCTAAATATCCCTTAAAATAATTTCCTAGGTTCATAAAATAGATGGGTTTGATTTACCAAACACCCCAAGACATTACAGGGAGTTGACACAATTTTTGAAAGTCTCACAGACGGACCAACGAGCAGACCGTTTGTAAACTAACGACCCGTTGGTGGGGTCTTATTAGTTGAGACTTTGCCTCAATAAGGAGAAGGACATCCTTCCTATCAATTCCAATCAACGTCCATGGTCGACGGACCGTTGGTTGAGCAACGTATCGTCCCTTTGGTCGTCGTGCGGTCAATGTTTGGCAGTTTCTTTCAAAGAGATGGGATCCTCTTCTCGGTCCCCTCGTGGGTCCTATGTGGGGTCGTACCTGAATGTTAAACCCCAAAACATATTTTTTCTAGGTCATACGAACATCCCACATATATTTCTATTAAAATGAACACGTAAAACTTACAAAAACACATGAATATACACAAGCACTTCCTATGACACAACTTCCGAACGTCATGGACGTTCTTGGTCGTTTGACCTCATAACTTCACACAATACCTAATAACATTAATGTAACTCATGTTAACACAAAATTAACTCAAGAAACAATCACGAAGCTCTAGTTCACTTTAGTTCATTTAGGGCGTTACACAAGACTAGAAGCCCAACTGACATCACATAACAGCATCAACAATATCATTTACACAAGGCAATTCCAAACTTCAATTGCCACACATATGGATCATCATTACATTATAAGGAAATATCCTTCTCACAACAACAAGAGCTTAACATATAATTTATGAGTCACTCATGCATAGGTTAAACTTACCAACATGCTATATATCATTTCATAAAGACTCACCAAATAAATATGCACAACGAAACAAACAAAAGAGGAAAATTGAAAATTTTCAAGTGAATTAGGCATGTTTCATTGTACTTCAATCTATCTACATAAAAAATTTCACATTTTACAAAACATAAAAAAAAAAGAAACTTTAATTTTAGGTATTATTTTCATTATTAATAGAAATAACTAACCTTAGTTATCAAATCGATGAGGGTAACGGCACTTGATATCGGCCTCGGTTTCTCATGTTGCACCCTTAACTAGGTGATTCTTCCATAACACCTTTACGTAAGCCACTTCTTTATCCTTCAATTTAATTACTTGCCTATCAAGGATTTGAACCGGAACCTCCTCATAAGAGAGTTTATCCTTCACACCAAGACCGTCAATAGAAGGAATAGACTCAGGATCACAAATACAATTCATAAGCATGTAAACATGGAAAACCGGATAAAACGAAGCCAATTCACTAGGAAGGTTCAATTCAGTAACAAATATTACAACATAACGAGGACTCAACTTCCCTTTCTTGGCAAAATCTTAACACCCCTTTCATAGGCAAAATTTCAAAATATACTTTATCACCTTCTTCAAACTCTAAATCCCTTCTTATATGATCGGCATAAGACTTTTTCCGATTACAGGCTGTTTGCAAGCAATTCCTTATGATATGAACTTTCTCCAAAGCTTTATAAGTAAAATCGGGACCAAGAAGTGAAGGCTCAACAATTTCAAACCTTCCAATAGGAGACCTACACCTCCTACCATACAAGGATTCATAAGGAGACATAGATATGGATGAATGGAAACTATTATAGTTAGCAAACTCCACCAAAGGCAAATGCTTGTCCCAATTTTCCTAGAAAACAATAAACAATCCCTAAGCATATCCTCAAGGGTTTGAATAGTGTGCTCCGCTTGACCATCCGTTGGGGGATGAAAAGTGGTGCTTAGTGGTGCTTAGCTTCACCTTAGTACCCTACCTTTCTTTGAATGATCTCCTAAACCGATGTGAATTTTTCTACCCTATCTGATATAAAGGATATTGAAATACCATCACTACACCATTTTAGGTCTACGGCAACACTTTATCTTGACAACGCTTATAAAGTGTTGCCTAAAATACTTTTGGGAACACTTTTAAAGTGTAGCCAATGATTTTGACTTTTAGCTACATTAATTTTAGCAACACTTCTAAAGTGTACTCTTTAATGGGATAAACTACACTATATAAGTGTTGTTATAGTTGGCAACAACTATTTACATCAATGGCCACACTTTTAAAGTGTGTTGTTTTTATAATTGAAAATACAACACATTAAATATGTGGCCTTAGTGTTTTCACCAAAATTTTATATTCCCTCCAACATTTTAACATTTAAGTTTGATCTCCCTCCCATTTGTATTGGCCAAAAAAAATAAACATTAATAAAATAATAAAACAACTCTCCCCTTTTCAGCTTTCTCTTCTGCGATTTGTGAGCTAAGAACGCTTGAACGAAGTGAAGAGCTGAGAACGAAATAGCTCAAAACACTCTTTCTCTTCTGCGATTTGTGAGAGATAGCTGAGGACACTCTTACTCTTCTGCGATTTTCTCTTCTGCGATTTGTGAAGAGAAGTGAAGCATTGAAGTCACCGAAGAACTAACTGAAGATTTGAAGATTTGAAGTTACTGATAGTTCAAGTCGTCTCTCCGTTAACGATTTCTTGAAGAGTAAGTCTGATTCTCTTTTCCGATTCTGATTCTCTTTTCCGATGCCTATTTCGTTTTGTGAAGTCATTGATAGTTCAATTTTTTTGTTTTGTGTTTTATGACGAACTGATTGTTTGCAAGATGATGAAACGAAGTTATATAGTTTTTTAGTCACGCTTTTCTCTCTAATTTCTCACTGAAGAAAAGGATTCCAGACTGCTTTTGATGGAATAGGGTTTATCAGGTAATAACTTCTATTTTGAAAGTCTATATTTTAGCTTTAGGGCTTGGATTCTTGTGTTCTTATACGAATTTTTGGGAGTGTGGCGAGTTACTATGCAAAATTTGTAGATAGTGGAAAAGGTAGTATCTTGTGTTGGTATGCACGCCTGAAGTTTCTTTCTTTGACTGGGTCGACGGACCACGCGACGGGACGTCGTGGACATCGCGACGGGCCGCCATGGACCTCGCGACGGGCCGTCGTAATCATGAGAGGACGTCGTGGTCATGACGGGCCGTGGTCATGACGGTCCGTCGTGGTCATGACGGGCCGTCGTGGTCATCCGTCGTGGTCATGACAGGCCGTCGTGGACTCCATCGTCCCATACTTGCAAGTTTCTTCTGCTACTTCTCTGATCTTCATGACGAACATGCCAGACGGACCATCATGGCTACGACGGTCCGTCACGCTTTCCGTTACAGCTGAAATTTCAAATTGATTAATTGTTAAATTTCTTAATTTTGTGTTCTTTCTTGATGGAATAGATTTGTTTACTAGAGGAATTGATACTCAAGCAGTGAACGTTGTTATCAATTCTGATTTTCCTAAGAACTCAGAAACGTATTTGCACAGGGTATGTATAATAGATCTTTGATCTTGCTTATTGACTTATATATTGTTTTTGCTATTTCATCATTGGTAATTTATTCTTAGTGGCTTTGGTTTGAATGGAGCTAAGGTTTTGTTTCTCTTGACCACTATTCATCTTGCTAGTTTGGTATGGTTGAAGTGTAGTTTTGCTATGTCAGATTTAGTTTCCTTGTTTGATCGTGTGGAACATATTAACTACACAAGGAAACTAATCTAATTTTCTTTAATTTTTGCTGCTGCTGTAATCTACAATCTCGACTTGTCTCTCTTTAGTTGTTGTTAATGTATTTGGTTTAAATTGAGCTAAGGTCTTGCTTCTTTTGTTTCACTGTTTTTTTGGCATTTCTATTGAACATTGGCATGGTATGGAATCTGCAATCTGCAGATTTGTTGTTAATGTTTTTTGTAACTGCTGCTTCTATATATAAATATTTTTGTCAGTAAAGTCTATTTTCTTTCTTATTATATAGAATATCCATGTTATAACCATAACTTTTGACGTCCTAGTAGAAGGTATGTTTCCATAACTACAAACAAATAAACAAATAATTATTAGGAGAATCTAATTGTTTGTGTCTCCTCATTAATTCCTTTTTTCTTTAGTGTTCGTGTCAGTTTGCGTGCATCATGGTTATTGTCTAACACCAAATATTTTATATTGTTTCTTATGAAGTTTGAACCCTAATGCAATTATTCATTGTTGTTGAA